>NW_027475517.1:35000-40000 GCF_051020985.1 Nomia melanderi | reverse complement strand
CGGGACTTAGAAAAATTTCGAGTACCCCGGATCGCCTGCTGGAATTACCGCACGGCCTGGATAGCCCGCATCGACCGATACATTTTTTCCATTTTCAGTGAAAAAAAAATTTTTGTCAATTTTCTCAACGTTAAAAACGTTAATAAACTGCGTTTTTATGCGTGGATTAAACATTAAAAAAATTTTGAAATATGTGATGAAAAAGTTTACTCTTGACCGTCGGGACTTAGAAAAATTTCGAGTACCCCGGATCGCCTGCTGGCATTACCGCACGGCCTGGACAGCACGCTCCGACGAATCGGTTTTTTCCATTTTTTCCGAAAAATAAATTTTTGTAATTTTTTTTAATGTCAAAAACGTTAATAAACGTCATGTTTACGCATGGATTAAACATTGAAATAATTTTAAAACGCTTATTAAAAAAGTTGGTGTCGACCGTGGGACTTAGAAAAATTTCGGGAAGTCCGATTCGCCTGCTGGAGAATTACCGCACGGCCTGGACAGCTCGCTCCGACGAATCGGTTTTTTCCATTTTTTCCGAAAAATAAATTTTTGTAATTTTTTTTAATGTTAAAAACGTTAATAAACGTCATGTTTACGCATGGATTAAACATTGAAATAATTTTAAAACGCTTATTAAAAAAGTTGGTGTCGACCGTGGGACTTAGAAAAATTTCGGGAAGTCCGATTCGCCTGCTGGAATTACCGCACGGGCTGGACACCTCGCTCCGACGAATCGGTTTTTTCCATTTTTTTTGAAAAATAAATTTTTGTAATTTTTTTTAATGTTAAAAACGTTAATAAACATCATGTTTACGCATGGATTAAACATTGAAATAATTTTAAAACGCTTATTAAAAAAGTTTACTCTTGACCGTGGGACTTAGAAAAATTTCGGGAAGTCCGATTCGCCTGCTGGAATTACCGCACGGGCTGGACACCTCGCTCCGACGAATCGGTTTTTTCCATTTTTTCCGAAAAATAAATTTTTGTAATTTTTTTTAACGTTAAAAACGTTAATAAACGTCATGTTTACGCATGGATTAAACATTGAAATAATTTTAAAACGCTTATTAAAAAAGTTGGTGTCGACCGTGGGACTTAGAAAAATTTCGGGAAGTCCGATTCGCCTGCTGGAATTACCGCACGGGCTGGACAGCTCGCTCCGACGAATCGGTTTTTTCCATTTTTTCCGAAAAATAAATTTTTGTAATTTTTTTTAACGTTAAAAACGTTAATAAACGTCATGTTTACGCATGGATTAAACATTGAAATAATTTTAAAACGCTTATTAAAAAAGTTGGTGTCGACCGTGGGACTTAGAAAAATTTCGGGAAGTCCGATTCGCCTGCTGGAATTACCGCACGGGCTGGACACCTCGCTCCGACGAATCGGTTTTTTCCATTTTTTTTGAAAAATAAATTTTTGTAATTTTTTTTAATGTTAAAAACGTTAATAAACATCATGTTTACGCATGGATTAAACATTGAAATAATTTTAAAACGCTTATTAAAAAAGTTTACTCTTGACCGTGGGACTTAGAAAAATTTCGGGAAGTCCGATTCGCCTGCTGGAATTACCGCACGGCCTGGACAGCTCGCATCGACCGATACATTTTTTCCATTTTCAGTGAAAAAAAAATTTTGTCAATTTTCTCAACGTTAAAAACGTTAATAAACTGCGTTTTTATGCGTGGATTAAACATTAAAAAAATTTTGAAATATGTGATGAAAAAGTTTACTCTTGACCGTTCGGACTTAGAAAAATTTCGAGTACCTCGGATCGCCTGCTGGAATTACCGCACGGCCTGGACAGCCCGCATCGACCGATACATTTTTTCCATTTTCAGTGAAAAAAAAATTTTTGTCAATTTTCTCAACGTTAAAAACGTTAATAAACTGCGTTTTTATGCGTGGATTAAACATTAAAAAAATTTTGAAATATGTGATGAAAAAGTTTACTCTTGACCGTCGGGACTTAGAAAAATTTCGAGTACCCCGGATCGCCTGCTGGAATTACCGCACGGCCTGGATAGCCCGCATCGACCGATACATTTTTTCCATTTTCAGTGAAAAAAAATTTTTGTCAATTTTCTCAACGTTAAAAACGTTAATAAACTGCGTTTTTATGCGTGGATTAAACATTAAAAAAATTTTGAAATATGTGATGAAAAAGTTTACTCTTGACCGTCGGGACTTAGAAAAATTTCGAGTACCCCGGATCGCCTGCTGGAATTACCGCACGGCCTGGATAGCCCGCATCGACCGATACATTTTTTCCATTTTCAGTGAAAAAAAAATTTTTGTCAATTTTCTCAACGTTAAAAACGTTAATAAACTGCGTTTTTATGCGTGGATTAAACATTAAAAAAATTTTGAAATATGTGATGAAAAAGTTTACTCTTGACCGTCGGGACTTAGAAAAATTTCGAGTACCCCGGATCGCCTGCTGGAATTACCGCACGGGCTGGACACCTCGCTCCGACGAATCGGTTTTTTCCATTTTTTCCGAAAAATAAATTTTTGTAATTTTTTTTAACGTTAAAAACGTTAATAAACGTCATGTTTACGCATGGATTAAACATTGAAATAATTTTAAAACGCTTATTAAAAAAGTTGGTGTCGACCGTGGGACTTAGAAAAATTTCGGGAAGTCCGATTCGCCTGCTGGAATTACCGCACGGGCTGGACACCTCGCTCCGACGAATCGGTTTTTTCCATTTTTTCCGAAAAATAAATTTTTGTAATTTTTTTTAATGTTAAAAACGTTAATAAACGTCATGTTTACGCATGGATTAAACATTGAAATAATTTTAAAACGCTTATTAAAAAAGTTGGTGTCGACCGTGGGACTTAGAAAAATTTCGGGAAGTCCGATTCGCCTGCTGGAATTACCGCACGGGCTGGACACCTCGCTCCGACGAATCGGTTTTTTCCATTTTTTCCGAAAAATAAATTTTTGTAATTTTTTTTAACGTTAAAAACGTTAATAAACGTCATGTTTACGCATGGATTAAACATTGAAATAATTTTAAAACGCTTATTAAAAAAGTTGGTGTCGACCGTGGGACTTAGAAAAATTTCGGGAAGTCCGATTCGCCTGCTGGAATTACCGCACGGGCTGGACAGCTCGCTCCGACGAATCGGTTTTTTCCATTTTTTCCGAAAAATAAATTTTTGTAATTTTTTTTAACGTTAAAAACGTTAATAAACGTCATGTTTACGCATGGATTAAACATTGAAATAATTTTAAAACGCTTATTAAAAAAGTTGGTGTCGACCGTGGGACTTAGAAAAATTTCGGGAAGTCCGATTCGCCTGCTGGAATTACCGCACGGCCTGGACAGCTCGCTCCGACGAATCGGTTTTTTTCCATTTTTTCCGAAAAATAAATTTTTGTAATTTTTTTTAATGTTAAAAACGTTAATAAACGTCATGTTTACGCATGGATTAAACATTGAAATAATTTTAAAACGCTTATTAAAAAAGTTGGTGTCGACCGTGGGACTTAGAAAAATTTCGGGAAGTCCGATTCGCCTGCTGGAATTACCGCACGGGCTGGACACCTCGCTCCGACGAATCGGTTTTTTCCATTTTTTCCGAAAAATAAATTTTTGTAATTTTTTTTAACGTTAAAAACGTTAATAAACGTCATGTTTACGCATGGATTAAACATTGAAATAATTTTAAAACGCTTATTAAAAAAGTTGGTGTCGACCGTGGGACTTAGAAAAATTTCGGGAAGTCCGATTCGCCTGCTGGAATTACCGCACGGGCTGGACAGCTCGCTCCGACGAATCGGTTTTTTCCATTTTTTCCGAAAAATAAATTTTTGTAATTTTTTTAACGTTAAAAACGTTAATAAACGTCATGTTTACGCATGGATTAAACATTGAAATAATTTTAAAACGCTTATTAAAAAAGTTGGTGTCGACCGTGGGACTTAGAAAAATTTCGGGAAGTCCGATTCGCCTGCTGGAATTATACCGCACGGGCTGGACACCTCGCTCCGACGAATCGGTTTTTTCCATTTTTTTTGAAAAATAAATTTTTGTAATTTTTTTTAATGTTAAAAACGTTAATAAACATCATGTTTACGCATGGATTAAACATTGAAATAATTTTAAAACGCTTATTAAAAAAGTTTACTCTTGACCGTGGGGACTTAGAAAAATTCCGGCTTGCACGGATTCGACCACTCTGTTTTTCGGAGTTTCTGAGAAAAATAAATTTTTGTAATTTTTTTCATTATGATTTCTGAGTTCTCCCAGTAGTTTAATGTAAGGATTAAGCATTTAAAAATTTTTAAATCGAATATTAAAAAAGTTTACTCTTGCAATTTTTGGAAAAAAAAAATTCTAAAAAATTTTTCTTTCGGTGGAAACTAACGTTTAATATGTACAATAACGATTTATCGAATAAAAATCGTATGTTAATATATGTTCGAATCGACCATAGTTTCAGCGGCTAAGTACCAGCAGCCCGGCCGGTTGGTCTGTACGCGCGGCAGTTTACCACCATAAGCGCCCGTGCTGAGCGGCCGGCGCCGCGGTCGTCGCGGCCGCCCGTTTGGTTACTATAAGAGAGCACGTCGGTTCGAGCGGACCGGTCGGCGCAGCGGCGGGCGAGCGGCTATTCTACGATCTCGGTCGAGAAGCAGTCGTTCAGCTCCTCGAGGTCCATTCCTCGACTGTTCTGTACCGCGTTCCGTTGCGAATTTTTCTCTACACAGCATGACCACGGGTCGGTGTCTCAGACCGAATGGCCCTTATGTGGTAAGCCCAGAATGTTGGGTTGGATACAACGTATATTCGTTATACTTGTACGACTCTCACATCAACTCTCAGAAACCCAAAAGGGGTTTTCTATCCGAGCGAAAATATATTTTTCGTATACAAAAATTTAATGGCAAAGACCAAACGAAATACTACACACAAAAAGGGGCGACGAACAAAAATTGTTCGAATGAAATATAATATATACATATAAAATTGAGGTGTC
>NW_027475517.1:25000-32500 GCF_051020985.1 Nomia melanderi | reverse complement strand
AACGAGCAAAATACACTACAAGAACTGACCGAAAGAAGGAAACATGAGAAATATAAAGAGTGGAGCGAAAGATAATATAAAAAGGAGCGAAAGATACATACATATATATATATAAGTGTACGAGTTCAATTTCTGCACACACTCGATACACAAGAGAAATAATATTATATATACAGAGGAGGAAGGAGCGATAAACGTGCAACAACGCTTCCTCGTGAAAAATACTTGAACGATCATGCACAGAGAGGTATCTCGATACCTGCTCTGCTGTATGACTAGACGGCTTACGCGCGGAGAGTTCATCTCCCGTCCGTCGGAAATTTCGAACGGCTTACGCGCGGAGAAATACACTTCTCCCGTCCGTCGAAATTTTTTTTTTTTACTTTGAACAAGGCGCATAGAGCCCGCCGAACCACGATTTCCGTGCGTCTTACATCTTTCGACGATGGGACGATCCACGCGAAGAGTTGTTTCGTGCTCGCGCGAGGTGCGATAGCGTCGATTCGCTTTTCTGTACGGGGAGAAATAGAACGATGAGTTGACTTATCGGGTCTTCGTTGGAATTACCGTCGCTGGCATTGTAAACTCCAGATGACCTTGTGATTCCTTCGTCGGGCACTGGTAAAGGGTGGCGATGATTCGTTCTATAATAGAAATACCCGTCGTAGCGATTCGGCCGAGACACCCGCCACGAAACACTCTCTCGTCGTGGAATCCCCGCGTCGGAGAGTAAAACGCGCGAAGGCTTACTATGAGAGAAGAAATAGTATATGCCGGTGGTTCGCGTGTGTAGGCTCTATACGAAATTGCGATTCAAGAGAGTAGGAAAAGACGCGATGAACCACGATTTCCGTGCGTCTTACGTCTCTCGACGATGGGACGATCCACGCGAAGAGTTGTTACGTGCTCGCGCGAGGTGCGATAGCGTCGATTCGCTTTTCTGTACGGGGAGAAATAGAACGATGAGCTGACTTATCGGGTCTTCGTTGGAATTACCGTCGCTGGCATTGTAAACTCCAGATGACCTTGTGATTCCTTCGTCGGGCACTGGTAAAGGGTGGCGATGATTCGTTCTATAATAGAAATACCCGTCGTAGCGTTTCGGCCTAGTCACCCGCCACGAAACACTCTCTCGTCGTGGAATCCCCGCGTCGGAGAGTAAAACGCCGAAGGCTTACTTATGAAACTTACGTCTCTCGACGATGGGACGATCCACGCGAAGAGTTGTTACGTGCACGCGTATGGTGCGATTGCGTCGATTCGCTTTTCTGTACGGGGAGCAATAGAACGTTGAGTTGACTTATCGGGTCTTCGTTGGAATTACCGTCGCTGGCATTGTAAACTCCAGATGACCTTGTGATTCCTTCGTCGGGCACTGGTAAAGGGTGGCGATGATGCGTTCTATAATAGAAATACCCGTCGTAGCGTTTCTTCCGAGTCAACCCGCTCACGAAACACTCTCTCGTCGTGGAATCCCCGCGTCGGAGAGTAAAACGCGAATTCATAGTATGGAAACTTACGTCTCTCGACGATGGGACGATCCACGCGAAGAGTTGTTACGTGCACGCGTATGGTGCGATTGCGTCGATTCGCTTTTCTGTACGGGGAGTAATAGAACGTTGAGTTGACTTATCGGGTCTTCGTTGGAATTACCGTCGCTGGCATTGTAAACTCCAGATGACCTTGTGATTCCTTCGTCGGGCACTGGTAAAGGGTGGCGATGATGCGTTCTATAATAGAAATACCCGTCGTAGCGTTTCTTCCGAGTCAACCCGCTCACGAAACTCTCTCTCGTCGTGGAATCCCCGCGTCGGAGAGTAAAACGCGAATTCATACTATGAAAACTTACGTCTCTCGACGATGGGACGATCCACGCGAAGAGTTGTTTACGTGCACGCGTATGGTGCGATTGCGTCGATTCGCTTTTCTGTACGGGGAGAAATAGAACGTTGAGTTGACTTATCGGGTCTTCGTTGGAATTACCGTCGCTGGCATTGTAAACTCCAGATGACCTTGTGATTCCTTCGTCGGGCACTGGTAAAGGGTGGCGATGATGCGTTCTATAATAGAAATACCCGTCGTAGCGTTTCTTCCGAGTCAACCCGCTCACGAAACTCTCTCTCTCGTCGTGGAATCCCCGCGTCGGAGAGTAAAACGCCGAAGGCTTACTATGAAACTTACGTCTCTCGACGATGGGACGATCCACGCGAAGAGTTGTTACGTGCACGCGTATGGTGCGATTGCGTCGATTCGCTTTTCTGTACGGGGAGTAATAGAACGTTGAGTTGACTTATCGGGTCTTCGTTGGAATTACCGTCGCTGGCATTGTAAACTCCAGATGACCTTGTGATTCCTTCGTCGGGCACTGGTAAAGGGTGGCGATGATTCGTTCTATAATAGAAATACCCGTCGTAGCGTTTCTTCCGAGTCAACCCGCTCACGAAACTCTCTCTCGTCGTGGAATCCCCGCGTCGGAGAGTAAAACGCGAATTCATAGTATGGAAACTTACGTCTCTCGACGATGGGACGATCCACGCGAAGAGTTGTTACGTGCACGCGTATGGTGCGATTGCGTCGATTCGCTTTTCTGTACGGGGAGCAATAGAACGTTGAGTTGACTTATCGGGTCTTCGTTGGAATTACCGTCGCTGGCATTGTAAACTCCAGATGACCTTGTGATTCCTTCGTCGGGCACTGGTAAAGGGTGGCGATGATTCGTTCTATAATAGAAATACCCGTCGTAGCGTTTCTTCCGAGTCAACCCGCTCACGAAACTCTCTCTCGTCGTGGAATCCCCGCGTCGGAGAGTAAAACGCGAATTCATACTATGAAAACTTACGTCTCTCGACGATGGGACGATCCACGCGAAGAGTTGTTTACGTGCACGCGTATGGTGCGATTGCGTCGATTCGCTTTTCTGTACGGGGAGAAATAGAACGTTGAGTTGACTTATCGGGTCTTCGTTGGAATTACCGTCGCTGGCATTGTAAACTCCAGATGACCTTGTGATTCCTTCGTCGGGCACTGGTAAAGGGTGGCGATGATGCGTTCTACAATAGAAATACCCGTCGTAGCGTTTCTTCCGAGTCAACCCGCTCACGAAACTCTCTCTCGTCGTGGAATCCCCGCGTCGGAGGGTAAAACGCGATATATAATAGTATATGCCAGTGGTTCGCGCGCGTCGTCTCTGAGATACGCGGTCGACAGAGTTCCGAAAACACGTGATGTGCCACGATTTCCGTGCGTCTTACATCTTTCGACGATGGGACGATCCACGCGAAGAGAACGTTCGTGCTTGCGTGAGGTGCAACAGCGTCGATTCGCTTTTCTGTACGGGGAGAAATAGAACGTTGAGTTGACTTATCGGGTCTTCGTTGGAATTACCGTCGCTGGCATTGTAAACTCCAGATGACCTTGTGATTCCTTCGTCGGGCACTGGTAAAGGGTGGCGATGATTCGTTCTATAATAGTAATACCCGTCGTAGCGTTTCGACCGATGTCACCCGCCACGAAAGTCTCTCTCGACGTGGAAACCCCGCGCCGAAGAGTAAACGCGAAGGCTTACCATACGAAAGAAAACGGTATTATACGCCTGTGGTATGTGCGTCTCGGCTCTGTGATACGCGATCGGCAGAGTTACAAAAAAACGTTGATGGGCCACGATTTCCGTGCGTCTTACATCTTTCGACGATGGGACGATCCACGCGAAGAGTAGTTACGTGCTCGCGCGAGGTGCGATAGCGTCGATTCGCTTTTCTGTACGGGGAGAAATAGAACGATGAGTTGACTTATCGGGTCTTCGTTGGAATTACCGTCGCTGGCATTGTAAACTCCAGATGACCTTGTGATTCCTTCGTCGGGCACTGGTAAAGGGTGGCGATGATTCGTTCTATAATAGAAATACCCGTCGTAGCGATTCGGCCGAGTCACCCGCCACGAAACTCTCTCTCGTCGTGGAATCCCCATGTCGGAGAGTAAAACGCGAAGGCTAACTATATAAGAAATATATAGTATTATTTATGCCTGTGGTTCTCCGTTTGCCCTACTCTCAGATACGCGACTCGGAGAGTTACGAATAATCGTGATGGACCACGATTTCTGTACGTCTTACATCTTTCGACGATGGGACGATCCACGCGAAGAGATCATTCCTGCTTGCGTGAGGTGCGATAGCGCCGATTCGCTTTTCTGTACGGGGAGAAATAGAACGATGAGTTGACTTATCGGGTCTTCGTTGGAATTACCGTCGCTGGCATTGTAAACTCCAGATGACCTTGTGATTCCTTCGTCGGGCACTGGTAAAGGGTGGCGATGATTCGTTCTATAATAGAAATACCCGTCGTAGCGATTCGGCCGTGTCACCCGCCACGAAAATCTCTCTCGTCGTGGAATCCCCGCGTCGTAGAGTAAACGCGAAGGCTTGCTATAGAAGACTATAGTTTATACGCCTGTGGTTCACCGGTTGCCTGCTCTCCGGGGTACGCGATCGCGCAGGAGTTACGGAAGAACTTGATGGGCCACGATCTCCAAGCGGCTATATCTTTCGACGATGGGACGATTCACGCGAAGAGAACGTTCGTGCATGCGTGAGGTGCGATAGCGTTGATTCGCTTGTCTGTACGGGGAGAAATAGAACGATGAGTTGACTTATCGGGTCTTCGTTGGAATTACCGTCGCTGGCATTGTAAACTCCAGATGACCTTGTGATTCCTTCGTCGGGCACTGGTAAAGGGTGGCGATGATTCGTTCTATAATAGAAATACCCGTCGTAGCGTTTCGACCGATGTCACCCGCCACGAAATTCTCTCTCGTCGTGGAATCCCCGCGTCGGAGAGTAACCGCCGAAGGCTTGCTATAGAAGACTATAGTTTATACGCCTGTGGTTCACCGGTTGCCGGCTCTCCGGGGCACGCGATCGCGCGAAGGTTACGGAGGGACGTGAAGCGCCCGAGCAATGAAACGTCCGCAGGAGGAAACGAGCAACCGCCGAACATTGTTTCGCGACGTTTCCATAATGTATTGTCGTTTCGCTCGCATCCCGCTTCTTTCCCCTAGTTTCCTCGACGCGTAGTTTCGCAGCCTTAGTGGACGAATCATTCTCGATTCGAGGAAAGATATGCAGTGGGGCGTGCAATGAGCCCGCCAGAGACCACGATCTCCAATGCGTCTTTACATCTTTGGACGATGGGACGATCCACGCGAAGAGAACGTTCGTGCTTGCGCGAGGTGCATTAGCGTCGATTCGCTTTTCTGTACGGGGAGAAATAGAACGATGAGTTGACTTATCGGGTCTTCGTTGGAATTACCGTCGCTGGCATTGTAAACTCCAGATGACCTTGTGATTCCTTCGTCGGGCACTGGTAAAGGGTGGCGATGATTCGTTCTATAATAGAAATACCCGTCGTAGCGATTCGGCCGAGTCACCCGCCACGAAACTGTCTCTCTTTCGTCGTGGAAACCCCGCGTCGGAGAGTAAAACGCGCGAAGGCTGTGACTGTAACATATATATATATATATACACAGTATACAATGCCTGTGGTTTTTGCGCGTGTCGGCTCTTCGGTATACGCGATCGGCCAGAGTTACGGAGGGACGGTGAAGCGCACGAGAAATTGAAACGGCCGCACGATTGGAACCGAGCAACCGTCGAACATTGTTTCGCGACGTTTCCATAATGCGTTTTCGTTTCGCTCGCATACCGCTTCTTTTCCCCTAGTCTCTGAGACGCGTTTTCGAGCCGTTCTTCTACTATCGATTCTCGTAGAGAGAAGGGACCGGGTAGTCTGGAAGTGGAACCCGCATCTTGCGTGTACCGTACACGGAATTGAGAGGACCGGCCGTGAAGCTCGTTTTAAAGCCGTGCGTCTGACACCCAACTCTTGCGCGCCAATTTCGCGGCAAGAGATAATATGGGACGAATGACCGGCAAAGAGCCAGCTGTGAAGTCTGTTTTTTTAATCGAATCCGTGGACGTGTGTATGCCGTAGCGTCGCTCGTCGTGTTCGTTCATGGTCGTTCCGAGAGAAAGAACGAAAGCGGTAACGAAGGGACCGGCCGTGAAGCTCGTTTTAAAGCCGCGCGTCTGACACCCAACTCTTGCGCGCCAATTTCGCGGCAAGAGATAACATGGGACGAATGACCGGCAAAGAGCCAGCTGTGAAGTCTTTTTTCATTATTTGCTTTCAATCGATCGATCGGTACGATTCGTGCAACGTTTCGCGCGATGCGACGCGAAAACATGCGCGCAACAATAGATGCGTCTGATCGGAAGAACGCGAGGGTCGACTGCACGCGATGGATTCAGTATCGGGTAGGATACAAAATATATCCCCGTCGTTTCCACGCGTGCGAGTCTTCTGCGTCTTTCGCGGGTTTTTGAATGCACTATACGCCCGGAACGTCGAGAAATATATACATATTACTTGAACGTTTTTCGTCTCGAAAGGCTTCGGTGTCGTCTCCAAGGCGACGCCTGAATCTCCTTCGCGCGCTGGTCGGAGATTCAGGTATCAACTTTTATCTTCTCTTTGAAAGAAGAGAGATATTAGGTCGAACAAGTGAGAATAAAATTATATATGTGAAATATAAAATTTATACGATTACCCTGAACGGTGGATCACTTGGCTCGTGGGTCGATGAAGAACGCAGCTAATTGCGCGTCAACGTGTGAACTGCAGGACACATGAACATCGACATTTCGAACGCACATTGCGGTCCACGGATACAATTCCTGGACCACGCCTGGCTGAGGGTCGTTTACGTACCATACACTGCTTGCGTAGCTCTGTCAAATCCCCGCCGTCGTTCACCTCTTCGGATCGAACGTTTTTTTACCGAAGGGCGCAAAGAACGTCTCTGAGTCGGGTTAAGAGAAGGATGCTACGTACGAGCGAACGATGGGTGTCTCGTCGGCGTTTGTCGCGGACACGCGAAAATTCTGTGAATTTCACGGACAGTGTACGTTCTAGTTGTTGCAAAACGATCGGAATCGTTTGTATGGACTCGCGTGAGTGTTCGCGGCGTCGTGCGTCGTTCAATTACGACCGCCCGCGGATACCGCTCCACTGCGATATGGATCTGAGCGACAACTTTTTCGGCTGTTCGTGAGATGAACGGTTTCGTGTGTTTAGAAAAATTTTTTTTCCCGCGCTCCCGACGTCACCTGAAATGATGCGTCAGAGGTGAAAGAAAATATTAAGAAGTCGAGAGAGAGAGACTACACACGTTTTATTCATATTTTGTATACCGTGCGTGAGACGGATGTGCACGACACGTCGTATGTCGGTATATTACCGACTGGCCCCAGGGAGATTGTTTTCTTCCTCTCTTACGAATGAGATGTACGTTTCGGAGGATCGTCGTTACCGAAACACACGGCAAAACGAGACTTCTCGCAGCAGAACCTTTATACACAATACACATCGACTCTTTTTACCCCGAGAGAGAGAGAAAAGGTGTATTTCTTTTTTTTATTTTTCGAATTCGACGCACGAACGCTTT
>NW_027475517.1:10000-15000 GCF_051020985.1 Nomia melanderi | reverse complement strand
TTAAACATTAAAAAAATTTTGAAATATGTGATGAAAAAGTTTACTCTTGACCGTCGGGACTTAGAAAAATTTCGAGTACCCCGGATCGCCTGCTGGCATTACCGCACGGCCTGGACAGCACGCTCCGACGAATCGGTTTTTTCCATTTTTTCCGAAAAATAAATTTTTGTAATTTTTTTTAATGTCAAAAACGTTAATAAACGTCATGTTTACGCATGGATTAAACATTGAAATAATTTTAAAACGCTTATTAAAAAAGTTGGTGTCGACCGTGGGACTTAGAAAAATTTCGGGAAGTCCGATTCGCCTGCTGGAATTACCGCACGGCCTGGACAGCTCGCTCCGACGAATCGGTTTTTTCCATTTTTTCCGAAAAATAAATTTTTGTAATTTTTTTTAATGTTAAAAACGTTAATAAACGTCATGTTTACGCATGGATTAAACATTGAAATAATTTTAAAACGCTTATTAAAAAAGTTGGTGTCGACCGTGGGACTTAGAAAAATTTCGGGAAGTCCGATTCGCCTGCTGGAATTACCGCACGGGCTGGACACCTCGCTCCGACGAATCGGTTTTTTCCATTTTTTTTGAAAAATAAATTTTTGTAATTTTTTTTAATGTTAAAAACGTTAATAAACATCATGTTTACGCATGGATTAAACATTGAAATAATTTTAAAACGCTTATTAAAAAAGTTTACTCTTGACCGTGGGACTTAGAAAAATTTCGGGAAGTCCGATTCGCCTGCTGGAATTACCGCACGGGCTGGACACCTCGCTCCGACGAATCGGTTTTTTCCATTTTTTCCGAAAAATAAATTTTTGTAATTTTTTTTAACGTTAAAAACGTTAATAAACGTCATGTTTACGCATGGATTAAACATTGAAATAATTTTAAAACGCTTATTAAAAAAGTTGGTGTCGACCGTGGGACTTAGAAAAATTTCGGGAAGTCCGATTCGCCTGCTGGAATTACCGCACGGGCTGGACAGCTCGCTCCGACGAATCGGTTTTTTCCATTTTTTCCGAAAAATAAATTTTTGTAATTTTTTTTAACGTTAAAAACGTTAATAAACGTCATGTTTACGCATGGATTAAACATTGAAATAATTTTAAAACGCTTATTAAAAAAGTTGGTGTCGACCGTGGGACTTAGAAAAATTTCGGGAAGTCCGATTCGCCTGCTGGAATTACCGCACGGGCTGGACACCTCGCTCCGACGAATCGGTTTTTTCCATTTTTTTTGAAAAATAAATTTTTGTAATTTTTTTTAATGTTAAAAACGTTAATAAACATCATGTTTACGCATGGATTAAACATTGAAATAATTTTAAAACGCTTATTAAAAAAGTTTACTCTTGACCGTGGGACTTAGAAAAATTTCGGGAAGTCCGATTCGCCTGCTGGAATTACCGCACGGCCTGGACAGCTCGCATCGACCGATACATTTTTTCCATTTTCAGTGAAAAAAAAATTTTTGTCAATTTTCTCAACGTTAAAAACGTTAATAAACTGCGTTTTTATGCGTGGATTAAACATTAAAAAAATTTTGAAATATGTGATGAAAAAGTTTACTCTTGACCGTTCGGACTTAGAAAAATTTCGAGTACCTCGGATCGCCTGCTGGAATTACCGCACGGCCTGGACAGCCCGCATCGACCGATACATTTTTTCCATTTTCAGTGAAAAAAAAATTTTTGTCAATTTTCTCAACGTTAAAAACGTTAATAAACTGCGTTTTTATGCGTGGATTAAACATTAAAAAAATTTTGAAATATGTGATGAAAAAGTTTACTCTTGACCGTCGGGACTTAGAAAAATTTCGAGTACCCCGGATCGCCTGCTGGAATTACCGCACGGCCTGGATAGCCCGCATCGACCGATACATTTTTTCCATTTTCAGTGAAAAAAAAATTTTTGTCAATTTTCTCAACGTTAAAAACGTTAATAAACTGCGTTTTTATGCGTGGATTAAACATTAAAAAAATTTTGAAATATGTGATGAAAAAGTTTACTCTTGACCGTCGGGACTTAGAAAAATTTCGAGTACCCCGGATCGCCTGCTGGAATTACCGCACGGCCTGGATAGCCCGCATCGACCGATACATTTTTTCCATTTTCAGTGAAAAAAAAATTTTTGTCAATTTTCTCAACGTTAAAAACGTTAATAAACTGCGTTTTTATGCGTGGATTAAACATTAAAAAAATTTTGAAATATGTGATGAAAAAGTTTACTCTTGACCGTCGGGACTTAGAAAAATTTCGAGTACCCCGGATCGCCTGCTGGAATTACCGCACGGGCTGGACACCTCGCTCCGACGAATCGGTTTTTTCCATTTTTTCCGAAAAATAAATTTTTGTAATTTTTTTTAACGTTAAAAACGTTAATAAACGTCATGTTTACGCATGGATTAAACATTGAAATAATTTTAAAACGCTTATTAAAAAAGTTGGTGTCGACCGTGGGACTTAGAAAAATTTCGGGAAGTCCGATTCGCCTGCTGGAATTACCGCACGGGCTGGACACCTCGCTCCGACGAATCGGTTTTTTCCATTTTTTCCGAAAAATAAATTTTTGTAATTTTTTTTAATGTTAAAAACGTTAATAAACGTCATGTTTACGCATGGATTAAACATTGAAATAATTTTAAAACGCTTATTAAAAAAGTTGGTGTCGACCGTGGGACTTAGAAAAATTTCGGGAAGTCCGATTCGCCTGCTGGAATTACCGCACGGGCTGGACACCTCGCTCCGACGAATCGGTTTTTTCCATTTTTTCCGAAAAATAAATTTTTGTAATTTTTTTTAACGTTAAAAACGTTAATAAACGTCATGTTTACGCATGGATTAAACATTGAAATAATTTTAAAACGCTTATTAAAAAAGTTGGTGTCGACCGTGGGACTTAGAAAAATTTCGGGAAGTCCGATTCGCCTGCTGGAATTACCGCACGGGCTGGACAGCTCGCTCCGACGAATCGGTTTTTTCCATTTTTTCCGAAAAATAAATTTTTGTAATTTTTTTTAACGTTAAAAACGTTAATAAACGTCATGTTTACGCATGGATTAAACATTGAAATAATTTTAAAACGCTTATTAAAAAAGTTGGTGTCGACCGTGGGACTTAGAAAAATTTCGGGAAGTCCGATTCGCCTGCTGGAATTACCGCACGGCCTGGACAGCTCGCTCCGACGAATCGGTTTTTTCCATTTTTTCCGAAAAATAAATTTTTGTAATTTTTTTTAATGTTAAAAACGTTAATAAACGTCATGTTTACGCATGGATTAAACATTGAAATAATTTTAAAACGCTTATTAAAAAAGTTGGTGTCGACCGTGGGACTTAGAAAAATTTCGGGAAGTCCGATTCGCCTGCTGGAATTACCGCACGGGCTGGACACCTCGCTCCGACGAATCGGTTTTTTCCATTTTTTCCGAAAAATAAATTTTTGTAATTTTTTTTAACGTTAAAAACGTTAATAAACGTCATGTTTACGCATGGATTAAACATTGAAATAATTTTAAAACGCTTATTAAAAAAGTTGGTGTCGACCGTGGGACTTAGAAAAATTTCGGGAAGTCCGATTCGCCTGCTGGAATTACCGCACGGGCTGGACAGCTCGCTCCGACGAATCGGTTTTTTCCATTTTTTCCGAAAAATAAATTTTTGTAATTTTTTTTAACGTTAAAAACGTTAATAAACGTCATGTTTACGCATGGATTAAACATTGAAATAATTTTAAAACGCTTATTAAAAAAGTTGGTGTCGACCGTGGGACTTAGAAAAATTTCGGGAAGTCCGATTCGCCTGCTGGAATTACCGCACGGGCTGGACACCTCGCTCCGACGAATCGGTTTTTTCCATTTTTTTTGAAAAATAAATTTTTGTAATTTTTTTTAATGTTAAAAACGTTAATAAACATCATGTTTACGCATGGATTAAACATTGAAATAATTTTAAAACGCTTATTAAAAAAGTTTACTCTTGACCGTGGGGACTTAGAAAAATTCCGGCTTGCACGGATTCGACCACTCTGTTTTTCGGAGTTTCTGAGAAAAATAAATTTTTGTAATTTTTTTCATTATGATTTCTGAGTTCTCCCAGTAGTTTAATGTAAGGATTAAGCATTTAAAAATTTTTAAATCGAATATTAAAAAAGTTTACTCTTGCAATTTTTGGAAAAAAAAAATTCTAAAAAATTTTTCTTTCGGTGGAAACTAACGTTTAATATGTACAATAACGATTTATCGAATAAAAATCGTATGTTAATATATGTTCGAATCGACCATAGTTTCAGCGGCTAAGTACCAGCAGCCCGGCCGGTTGGTCTGTACGCGCGGCAGTTTACCACCATAAGCGCCCGTGCTGAGCGGCCGGCGCCGCGGTCGTCGCGGCCGCCCGTTTGGTTACTATAAGAGAGCACGTCGGTTCGAGCGGACCGGTCGGCGCAGCGGCGGGCGAGCGGCTATTCTACGATCTCGGTCGAGAAGCAGTCGTTCAGCTCCTCGAGGTCCATTCCTCGACTGTTCTGTACCGCGTTCCGTTGCGAATTTTTCTCTACACAGCATGACCACGGGTCGGTGTCTCAGACCGAATGGCCCTTATGTGGTAAGCCCAGAATGTTGGGTTGGATACAACGTATATTCGTTATACTTGTACGACTCTCACATCAACTCTCAGAAACCCAAAAGGGGTTTTCTATCCGAGCGAAAATATATTTTTCGTATACAAAAATTTAATGGCAAAGACCAAACGAAATACTACACACAAAAAGGGGCGACGAACAAAAATTGTTCGAATGAAATATAATATATACATATAAAATTGAGGTGTCCTAAGAGAGAAATACATAAACTAAGAGGTATATATTATAAGAAATATATATTATTTCTGGGCAAAGAAGAGAGAACGAAAAGAAGAGTATGATCTTTAACGCGAGGGCCTCGACATGGGTACGCCTAGCATGGTTCGCGCTTTCTCGATATGTCCAGCATGTTAACGT
>NW_027475517.1:0-7500 GCF_051020985.1 Nomia melanderi | reverse complement strand
ATATACAGAGGAGGAAGGAGCGATAAACGTGCAACAACGCTTCCTCGTGAAAAATACTTGAACGATCATGCACAGAGAGGTATCTCGATACCTGCTCTGCTGTATGACTAGACGGCTTACGCGCGGAGAGTTCATCTCCCGTCCGTCGGAAATTTCGAACGGCTTACGCGCGGAGAAATACACTTCTCCCGTCCGTCGAAATTTTTTTTTTTTACTTTGAACAAGGCGCATAGAGCCCGCCGAACCACGATTTCCGTGCGTCTTACATCTTTCGACGATGGGACGATCCACGCGAAGAGTTGTTTCGTGCTCGCGCGAGGTGCGATAGCGTCGATTCGCTTTTCTGTACGGGGAGAAATAGAACGATGAGTTGACTTATCGGGTCTTCGTTGGAATTACCGTCGCTGGCATTGTAAACTCCAGATGACCTTGTGATTCCTTCGTCGGGCACTGGTAAAGGGTGGCGATGATTCGTTCTATAATAGAAATACCCGTCGTAGCGATTCGGCCGAGACACCCGCCACGAAACACTCTCTCGTCGTGGAATCCCCGCGTCGGAGAGTAAAACGCGCGAAGGCTTACTATGAGAGAAGAAATAGTATATGCCGGTGGTTCGCGTGTGTAGGCTCTATACGAAATTGCGATTCAAGAGAGTAGGAAAAGACGCGATGAACCACGATTTCCGTGCGTCTTACGTCTCTCGACGATGGGACGATCCACGCGAAGAGTTGTTACGTGCTCGCGCGAGGTGCGATAGCGTCGATTCGCTTTTCTGTACGGGGAGAAATAGAACGATGAGCTGACTTATCGGGTCTTCGTTGGAATTACCGTCGCTGGCATTGTAAACTCCAGATGACCTTGTGATTCCTTCGTCGGGCACTGGTAAAGGGTGGCGATGATTCGTTCTATAATAGAAATACCCGTCGTAGCGTTTCGGCCTAGTCACCCGCCACGAAACACTCTCTCGTCGTGGAATCCCCGCGTCGGAGAGTAAAACGCCGAAGGCTTACTTATGAAACTTACGTCTCTCGACGATGGGACGATCCACGCGAAGAGTTGTTACGTGCACGCGTATGGTGCGATTGCGTCGATTCGCTTTTCTGTACGGGGAGCAATAGAACGTTGAGTTGACTTATCGGGTCTTCGTTGGAATTACCGTCGCTGGCATTGTAAACTCCAGATGACCTTGTGATTCCTTCGTCGGGCACTGGTAAAGGGTGGCGATGATGCGTTCTATAATAGAAATACCCGTCGTAGCGTTTCTTCCGAGTCAACCCGCTCACGAAACACTCTCTCGTCGTGGAATCCCCGCGTCGGAGAGTAAAACGCGAATTCATAGTATGGAAACTTACGTCTCTCGACGATGGGACGATCCACGCGAAGAGTTGTTACGTGCACGCGTATGGTGCGATTGCGTCGATTCGCTTTTCTGTACGGGGAGTAATAGAACGTTGAGTTGACTTATCGGGTCTTCGTTGGAATTACCGTCGCTGGCATTGTAAACTCCAGATGACCTTGTGATTCCTTCGTCGGGCACTGGTAAAGGGTGGCGATGATGCGTTCTATAATAGAAATACCCGTCGTAGCGTTTCTTCCGAGTCAACCCGCTCACGAAACTCTCTCTCGTCGTGGAATCCCCGCGTCGGAGAGTAAAACGCGAATTCATACTATGAAAACTTACGTCTCTCGACGATGGGACGATCCACGCGAAGAGTTGTTTACGTGCACGCGTATGGTGCGATTGCGTCGATTCGCTTTTCTGTACGGGGAGAAATAGAACGTTGAGTTGACTTATCGGGTCTTCGTTGGAATTACCGTCGCTGGCATTGTAAACTCCAGATGACCTTGTGATTCCTTCGTCGGGCACTGGTAAAGGGTGGCGATGATGCGTTCTATAATAGAAATACCCGTCGTAGCGTTTCTTCCGAGTCAACCCGCTCACGAAACTCTCTCTCTCGTCGTGGAATCCCCGCGTCGGAGAGTAAAACGCCGAAGGCTTACTATGAAACTTACGTCTCTCGACGATGGGACGATCCACGCGAAGAGTTGTTACGTGCACGCGTATGGTGCGATTGCGTCGATTCGCTTTTCTGTACGGGGAGTAATAGAACGTTGAGTTGACTTATCGGGTCTTCGTTGGAATTACCGTCGCTGGCATTGTAAACTCCAGATGACCTTGTGATTCCTTCGTCGGGCACTGGTAAAGGGTGGCGATGATTCGTTCTATAATAGAAATACCCGTCGTAGCGTTTCTTCCGAGTCAACCCGCTCACGAAACTCTCTCTCGTCGTGGAATCCCCGCGTCGGAGAGTAAAACGCGAATTCATAGTATGGAAACTTACGTCTCTCGACGATGGGACGATCCACGCGAAGAGTTGTTACGTGCACGCGTATGGTGCGATTGCGTCGATTCGCTTTTCTGTACGGGGAGCAATAGAACGTTGAGTTGACTTATCGGGTCTTCGTTGGAATTACCGTCGCTGGCATTGTAAACTCCAGATGACCTTGTGATTCCTTCGTCGGGCACTGGTAAAGGGTGGCGATGATTCGTTCTATAATAGAAATACCCGTCGTAGCGTTTCTTCCGAGTCAACCCGCTCACGAAACTCTCTCTCGTCGTGGAATCCCCGCGTCGGAGAGTAAAACGCGAATTCATACTATGAAAACTTACGTCTCTCGACGATGGGACGATCCACGCGAAGAGTTGTTTACGTGCACGCGTATGGTGCGATTGCGTCGATTCGCTTTTCTGTACGGGGAGAAATAGAACGTTGAGTTGACTTATCGGGTCTTCGTTGGAATTACCGTCGCTGGCATTGTAAACTCCAGATGACCTTGTGATTCCTTCGTCGGGCACTGGTAAAGGGTGGCGATGATGCGTTCTACAATAGAAATACCCGTCGTAGCGTTTCTTCCGAGTCAACCCGCTCACGAAACTCTCTCTCGTCGTGGAATCCCCGCGTCGGAGGGTAAAACGCGATATATAATAGTATATGCCAGTGGTTCGCGCGCGTCGTCTCTGAGATACGCGGTCGACAGAGTTCCGAAAACACGTGATGTGCCACGATTTCCGTGCGTCTTACATCTTTCGACGATGGGACGATCCACGCGAAGAGAACGTTCGTGCTTGCGTGAGGTGCAACAGCGTCGATTCGCTTTTCTGTACGGGGAGAAATAGAACGTTGAGTTGACTTATCGGGTCTTCGTTGGAATTACCGTCGCTGGCATTGTAAACTCCAGATGACCTTGTGATTCCTTCGTCGGGCACTGGTAAAGGGTGGCGATGATTCGTTCTATAATAGTAATACCCGTCGTAGCGTTTCGACCGATGTCACCCGCCACGAAAGTCTCTCTCGACGTGGAAACCCCGCGCCGAAGAGTAAACGCGAAGGCTTACCATACGAAAGAAAACGGTATTATACGCCTGTGGTATGTGCGTCTCGGCTCTGTGATACGCGATCGGCAGAGTTACAAAAAAACGTTGATGGGCCACGATTTCCGTGCGTCTTACATCTTTCGACGATGGGACGATCCACGCGAAGAGTAGTTACGTGCTCGCGCGAGGTGCGATAGCGTCGATTCGCTTTTCTGTACGGGGAGAAATAGAACGATGAGTTGACTTATCGGGTCTTCGTTGGAATTACCGTCGCTGGCATTGTAAACTCCAGATGACCTTGTGATTCCTTCGTCGGGCACTGGTAAAGGGTGGCGATGATTCGTTCTATAATAGAAATACCCGTCGTAGCGATTCGGCCGAGTCACCCGCCACGAAACTCTCTCTCGTCGTGGAATCCCCATGTCGGAGAGTAAAACGCGAAGGCTAACTATATAAGAAATATATAGTATTATTTATGCCTGTGGTTCTCCGTTTGCCCTACTCTCAGATACGCGACTCGGAGAGTTACGAATAATCGTGATGGACCACGATTTCTGTACGTCTTACATCTTTCGACGATGGGACGATCCACGCGAAGAGATCATTCCTGCTTGCGTGAGGTGCGATAGCGCCGATTCGCTTTTCTGTACGGGGAGAAATAGAACGATGAGTTGACTTATCGGGTCTTCGTTGGAATTACCGTCGCTGGCATTGTAAACTCCAGATGACCTTGTGATTCCTTCGTCGGGCACTGGTAAAGGGTGGCGATGATTCGTTCTATAATAGAAATACCCGTCGTAGCGATTCGGCCGTGTCACCCGCCACGAAAATCTCTCTCGTCGTGGAATCCCCGCGTCGTAGAGTAAACGCGAAGGCTTGCTATAGAAGACTATAGTTTATACGCCTGTGGTTCACCGGTTGCCTGCTCTCCGGGGTACGCGATCGCGCAGGAGTTACGGAAGAACTTGATGGGCCACGATCTCCAAGCGGCTATATCTTTCGACGATGGGACGATTCACGCGAAGAGAACGTTCGTGCATGCGTGAGGTGCGATAGCGTTGATTCGCTTGTCTGTACGGGGAGAAATAGAACGATGAGTTGACTTATCGGGTCTTCGTTGGAATTACCGTCGCTGGCATTGTAAACTCCAGATGACCTTGTGATTCCTTCGTCGGGCACTGGTAAAGGGTGGCGATGATTCGTTCTATAATAGAAATACCCGTCGTAGCGTTTCGACCGATGTCACCCGCCACGAAATTCTCTCTCGTCGTGGAATCCCCGCGTCGGAGAGTAACCGCCGAAGGCTTGCTATAGAAGACTATAGTTTATACGCCTGTGGTTCACCGGTTGCCGGCTCTCCGGGGCACGCGATCGCGCGAAGGTTACGGAGGGACGTGAAGCGCCCGAGCAATGAAACGTCCGCAGGAGGAAACGAGCAACCGCCGAACATTGTTTCGCGACGTTTCCATAATGTATTGTCGTTTCGCTCGCATCCCGCTTCTTTCCCCTAGTTTCCTCGACGCGTAGTTTCGCAGCCTTAGTGGACGAATCATTCTCGATTCGAGGAAAGATATGCAGTGGGGCGTGCAATGAGCCCGCCAGAGACCACGATCTCCAATGCGTCTTTACATCTTTGGACGATGGGACGATCCACGCGAAGAGAACGTTCGTGCTTGCGCGAGGTGCATTAGCGTCGATTCGCTTTTCTGTACGGGGAGAAATAGAACGATGAGTTGACTTATCGGGTCTTCGTTGGAATTACCGTCGCTGGCATTGTAAACTCCAGATGACCTTGTGATTCCTTCGTCGGGCACTGGTAAAGGGTGGCGATGATTCGTTCTATAATAGAAATACCCGTCGTAGCGATTCGGCCGAGTCACCCGCCACGAAACTGTCTCTCTTTCGTCGTGGAAACCCGCGTCGGAGAGTAAAACGCGCGAAGGCTGTGACTGTAACATATATATATATATATACACAGTATACAATGCCTGTGGTTTTTGCGCGTGTCGGCTCTTCGGTATACGCGATCGGCCAGAGTTACGGAGGGACGGTGAAGCGCACGAGAAATTGAAACGGCCGCACGATTGGAACCGAGCAACCGTCGAACATTGTTTCGCGACGTTTCCATAATGCGTTTTCGTTTCGCTCGCATACCGCTTCTTTTCCCCTAGTCTCTGAGACGCGTTTTCGAGCCGTTCTTCTACTATCGATTCTCGTAGAGAGAAGGGACCGGGTAGTCTGGAAGTGGAACCCGCATCTTGCGTGTACCGTACACGGAATTGAGAGGACCGGCCGTGAAGCTCGTTTTAAAGCCGTGCGTCTGACACCCAACTCTTGCGCGCCAATTTCGCGGCAAGAGATAATATGGGACGAATGACCGGCAAAGAGCCAGCTGTGAAGTCTGTTTTTTTAATCGAATCCGTGGACGTGTGTATGCCGTAGCGTCGCTCGTCGTGTTCGTTCATGGTCGTTCCGAGAGAAAGAACGAAAGCGGTAACGAAGGGACCGGCCGTGAAGCTCGTTTTAAAGCCGCGCGTCTGACACCCAACTCTTGCGCGCCAATTTCGCGGCAAGAGATAACATGGGACGAATGACCGGCAAAGAGCCAGCTGTGAAGTCTTTTTTCATTATTTGCTTTCAATCGATCGATCGGTACGATTCGTGCAACGTTTCGCGCGATGCGACGCGAAAACATGCGCGCAACAATAGATGCGTCTGATCGGAAGAACGCGAGGGTCGACTGCACGCGATGGATTCAGTATCGGGTAGGATACAAAATATATCCCCGTCGTTTCCACGCGTGCGAGTCTTCTGCGTCTTTCGCGGGTTTTTGAATGCACTATACGCCCGGAACGTCGAGAAATATATACATATTACTTGAACGTTTTTCGTCTCGAAAGGCTTCGGTGTCGTCTCCAAGGCGACGCCTGAATCTCCTTCGCGCGCTGGTCGGAGATTCAGGTATCAACTTTTATCTTCTCTTTGAAAGAAGAGAGATATTAGGTCGAACAAGTGAGAATAAAATTATATATGTGAAATATAAAATTTATACGATTACCCTGAACGGTGGATCACTTGGCTCGTGGGTCGATGAAGAACGCAGCTAATTGCGCGTCAACGTGTGAACTGCAGGACACATGAACATCGACATTTCGAACGCACATTGCGGTCCACGGATACAATTCCTGGACCACGCCTGGCTGAGGGTCGTTTACGTACCATACACTGCTTGCGTAGCTCTGTCAAATCCCCGCCGTCGTTCACCTCTTCGGATCGAACGTTTTTTTACCGAAGGGCGCAAAGAACGTCTCTGAGTCGGGTTAAGAGAAGGATGCTACGTACGAGCGAACGATGGGTGTCTCGTCGGCGTTTGTCGCGGACACGCGAAAATTCTGTGAATTTCACGGACAGTGTACGTTCTAGTTGTTGCAAAACGATCGGAATCGTTTGTATGGACTCGCGTGAGTGTTCGCGGCGTCGTGCGTCGTTCAATTACGACCGCCCGCGGATACCGCTCCACTGCGATATGGATCTGAGCGACAACTTTTTCGGCTGTTCGTGAGATGAACGGTTTCGTGTGTTTAGAAAATTTTTTTTCCCGCGCTCCCGACGTCACCTGAAATGATGCGTCAGAGGTGAAAGAAAATATTAAGAAGTCGAGAGAGAGAGACTACACACGTTTTATTCATATTTTGTATACCGTGCGTGAGACGGATGTGCACGACACGTCGTATGTCGGTATATTACCGACTGG
The DNA here is from genome assembly GCF_051020985.1 of Nomia melanderi. Classification (NCBI taxonomy): domain Eukaryota; kingdom Metazoa; phylum Arthropoda; class Insecta; order Hymenoptera; family Halictidae; genus Nomia; species Nomia melanderi. The sequence goes on along the minus strand of NW_027475517.1, from coordinate 370 downwards.
CCCCAGGGAGATTGTTTTCTTCCTCTCTTACGAATGAGATGTACGTTTCGGAGGATCGTCGTTACCGAAACACACGGCAAAACGAGACTTCTCGCAGCAGAACCTTTATACACAATACACATCGACTCTTTTTACCCCGAGAGAGAGAGAAAAGGTGTATTTCTTTTTTTTATTTTTCGAATTCGACGCACGAACGCTTTGACGACTGGAGAAAAACACGGTGTGTGTTAAAATCGTGCGGGACGAGCATGCGTATTCGTAACGGGTCGAATAGTTCTTATTCCCCGTCGTCGCGTGTCCTCGCTGGACCACCACCGTGCGCTTCCGCCACGTTCAGTTGAATTTCGAAATATATATATATAAAAAGAAT
>NW_027475516.1:0-42832 GCF_051020985.1 Nomia melanderi | reverse complement strand
CAAGAAGCGACCTGGATGTGCGTTATGCGGGTACAACTTGATCTTCGCCATAAGGCCGAGAAGCGATCTGGCTGTTGTGTTATGCGAGAACACTTTCATCTTAGCTATAAGGCCAAGAAGCGACCTGGATGTGCGTTATGCGGGTACAACTTGATCTTCGCCATAAGGCCGAGAAGCGATCTGGATGTGTGTTGTGCTGGTACACTTTGATCTCACCCATAAGGCCGGCATGCGATCTGGATGTGTGTTATGCGAGTACACTTTGATCGTAGCCTTAAGGCCGAGAAGCGATCTGGACTTGGGTTATTCGAGTACACTTTGATCTCAGCCATAAGGCGTTCAAGCTATCTGGATGTTTGTTATGCGAGTACAATATCATCTTAGCCATAATGCCGAGAAGCGATCTGGATGTGTGTTATTCGTGTGCACTTTGATCTTAGCCGTAAGGCCGACAAGCGATCTGGAAGTGTGTTATGCGAGGACACTTTGATCTTAGCCATAAAGACGAGAAGCGATCTGGATGTGTGTTATGCGAGTACACTTTGACCTTAGCCATATGGCCGCGAAGCGACCTGGATGTGTGTTATGCGAGCACACTTTGATCTTAGCCATAAGGCCGAGGTGCGATCTGGATTTGGTTTATTCGACTAAACATTGATCTTAGCCACGAGACTATAAGCGATCTGGATGTGTGTTAAGCGAGTACACTTTGATCTTAGCCATAAGGCCGAGACGCGATCTGGAGGTGTGTTATGCGAGAACACTTTGATCTTGGCCATACGGCCGAGTAGCGCTCTGGATTTTTGTTATTCGAGTACACTTTGTACTTATCCATAAGGCCGAGAAGCGTTATGGATGTGTGTTACGCGAGTACACTCTGATCTTAGCAATAAGGCCCAGAAGCGACCTGGATTTGGATTATTCGAGTACACTTTGATCTAAGCCATAAGGCTGAGAAGCGATCTGGATGTGTGTTATACGAGTACACGTTGATCTTAGCCATAAGGCCGAGTAGCGATCTGGATTTTGTTTATTCGAGTACTAATAATAATCTAATAAACCTATATAAAACTGTATAAAACTATATAAAACTATATAAAACATAATAAAACTAATAAAACTATATAAAACTGTATAAAACTATATAAAACATAATAAAACTAATAAAACTACAAAAAACTATATAAAACTAATAAAACTATCTATAAGTATGTATACCTATGGAAAACTATAAAAAACTATATCAAACTAATAAAACTATATAAAACTATATAAAACTATGAAAAACTATATAAAACTAATAAAACTATATAAAACTATATAAAACTATTTAAAACTACAAATAACTATATAAAACTATATAAAGCTATTATAACTATATTAAACTATTTTATTATATTTATTCTATATATATATATGTATATATATATATTTGTATATATATATATATATAAATATTTAATTTATATATATATAAATATATGTATGTATATATATGTTAAATATTTATATATTTATTAATGTAAAATATTTGGGGAATTTTAATTATTTATTAAAGATTAATTTTAATTTAAATATTTAAGTAAATATAGATATATATACATTATATATTAATTATTTCTTTATATGAATATTAATATTTAATATATATATAAGTAATATTGTATATATATATTAATTATTTATATATATAGTTTATAATTATTTATTAATTATATAATAATTTAATTTAATTAAATATAAAATTGATTAATTTAATATAAATTTATGTAAAAATTATTTATTTTTTTATTAAATATTTATTTATAGATATTTTAGATAAGTAAGGTAAAAATTTTACCGAATAACATTTATAGAAAGTAAAAGAATTTTAGTCGGTAGTTTTAATTTTCAATGAAAAAATTTAATCACTAATAAATTTAATAGATTTAATTTGAGTTAGGGAGATTTTAATTAAATTTAAAGAATTTATTGTGGATATTTTTTTATAGATGAATTTTAATTGAAAAATAAAGGTTATTGATTTTAACATTCTAATTAATTATTTAATTTAATTTATTATATAAAATTTTTATTTATTAAAATTTTAATAGTTTTAATAATTTTATTTTAGAAATTAATTTTTTTTATTAATTAATGTTATAATGAGAAATTTAATTTAAATAAAGGATAAATAAGTGCCAGCATCTGCGGTTAAACTTTATTTATAAATTGATTTAATTTTATTTTAAATAATTTGTTTAGATAATTAGTTTTTATTAAATTTTTATTGGTGAAATATACAAATTTAATTAATTTAATTTTTATAGATATTATTTTTATTAAATATTTAAAGCAAACTAGGATTAGATACCCTATTATTGAATATGAAAATTATAATTTAATAATTAAATGTTAATCATTAAAATTAAAAAATTTGGCGGTTAAATATCTTTAAATTAGAGGAACTTGTAGATTAATTTGATAATCCACGTTAAGACAAACTGAAGATATTGATTATGTATTGTCGTTTAGTAGAGATTATAAATTTAAGTTTTATAATTTAAAAATATTTTTTTTAAATATAAGAATTCAGATCAAAATGTATTTTTTTTTTTAGATTTATATGAGTTACATTAAATTAAATTTTTGAATTTAAAATTTTAATATTTTTATAAAATTGGATTTAAAAGTAAAATAAATAAAATTTTATTGTTTGAATTTATTTTATTTAATGTTCAAATCGCCCGTCAATTTCATTAAAATTGAAATAAGTCGTATCAAAGTGAGTGTATTGGAAAATGTACTTATTTAAAATTTTAGTTTAATAAAAATTTTTTATTTACAATAAAAAGATTAATTTTTATAATTTGAAATTTTATTAAATAGAATTTATATATATATAATATTTGTTATATTTTTTTTTTTTTTAAAGTAATTTAATTTTATATCGTTTTAGTAAAATTTTTGAATAAATTTATTTTTTATTTAATAGTATTGTGAAAGAAATGTTTTAATTTTATAAAAATAAAATTTATTTTTGTACCTTTTGTATCAGGGTTATTTAATTTATATGTATAAATATATGAATCTCGAAAATAACATGATCTAAATAAATATAATATTATATGTAGCAAAATGTTTATTAATATTTATTTAGAAATGAAATTTTTTTCAAATTTTAGATATCTAGTTATTTTAGAATTGAATTTAAATCATATATTTAAATTAATTTTTATTATTTTTATTATATATATATATACATATATATGTGTATATATAATATACATGTGTATATATAATTTAAAATTTATTAAATATAAAAAATGTATGGGATAATCTATAAATTTATTTTATAATTTTAAAATTAAAGTTTATAAATTTATAAACATAAAATTTGTTATTAATATAAAAAATTTTATAATTTATTTTTATTTATTATTAATTTAATTTTATTAATGTATTTTTTATAAAATAATATTTTAAAATTAATTGAAATTATTTATAATGATTAAATTAGTAATTAAATTTATTTAAAAATAAAATAAATATTATATTTATTTATACTTGAAGAATTCGGCAAAATTTATATTCAAATGTTTAACAAAAACATTTCTTTTTGATTTTATTTTAAGGTAAGCTCTACTCAATGAATTTGATTTTAAATAGTTGCAGTATTCATGACTGTGCAAAGGTAGCATAATAATTTGGCTTTTAATTAAGGTCTTGTATGAATGAGTTAATGAAATATAAACTGTTTCAAGTATAAATTATGAATTTAAATTTTAAGTAAAAATGCTTAATTTTTTTTAAGGGACGAGAAGACCCTATAGAATTTTATAATATAGTTTATTAAATATTTTTAAAATTTAATTTTTAATTAATTGATTTATTATTTAATTGGGAGGATATTTAAATTTAATAAACTTTAAAATATTTTTATCAGTGATTATTGTAAAATTTTTGAGATTGTTTATAAGAATTATTAGAAAAAATTACCTTAGGGATAACAGCATAATATTTTTGGAAAGATCATATTTATAAAAATGTTTATGACCTCGATGTTGAATTAAAATTAAATTTAAATGAAGATATTTAAATATTAAGTCTGTTCGACTTTTTAAATTTTACATGATTTGAGTTCAGATCGGTGTAAGCCAGATCAGTTTCTATCTTTAAATTAATTTTAAATTTTTGTACGAAAGGACTAAATTTATATAAATATTATTTTTAGTATAATTTAAATTTATTAATAATTATCTTGACAGAAAAGTGTTATAAATTTAGAATTTATGAATATTATAAGAATAAGTATTATAATAGATAATAATTTTATTTGAATTTAAGATAATTATTTTAGATCTTTTTATATTTATTATTTTATTAATTTTCAATTTAGTTAGAATAGCTTTTTTGACATTCTTTGAACGTAAATTGTTACGTTTAGTTCAATTTCGGGTAGGTCCGAATAAAGTTGGATTTTTAGGGTTTTTTCAACCTTTTAGAGATGCAATTAAATTATTGAGTAAAGAGTTGTTTTTGATTATAAAAAGAAAGTTTTTAATTTATAAGTTTATACCAATTTTAATATTTTTGTTTTCTATATTAATTTGATTTATTTATCCAATAAATTGTTATATAAATTTATTGATTATGGAATTTTATTTATGTTAATAATTATTGGTTTAATTGTTTATCCTGTAATGTTAAGAGGTTGAATTTCTAATTCAAATTATTCAATATTAGGTTCTATTCGATCTATTGCTCAATCAGTTTCTTATGAAGTTAGTTTATTTTTAATTTTGTTTTCTTTAATTTTATTAATTGAAGATTTTTCATTATATAATTTTTTAAAGTATCAATTTTATATGTATATATTTATATATATATTTCCTATTTATTTAATATTTTTAATTAGTATATTAGTTGAATTAAATTGTTCACCTTTTGATTTAATTGAAGGTGAATCTGAGTTAGTTTCAGGTTTTAATATTGAATATTTTAGAAGTATATTTACATTAATTTTTATATCTGAGTATTTAAGAATTGTTTTTGTTAGAGTTATTATAGTATAAATTTTTTTTGGTTTATATTTAATAAGTTGAAATTTTGGTTTATTTGTTAATATTCATTTTTTTTATTATTTTGATACGTTCAATTTGTCCTCGAATTAGTTATGATCAATTAATAGATTTATGTTGAAAAAAATTTTTATTAATTTCTTTATATTATATTTTATTAAATTTTATATTTAAGGAATTTTTATTAATAATTATTTTTTAAAGTTAATAGATTTAATAAATCTATATTATATTTTCAAAATATATGCTTATTTCAAGCTCATTAACTTAGTTATAATAAATAAGTTTATCTCAAAAATAATTTAAAATTGGAGAAATACAGAAGTAGGAAAAATAGATAATTGAAAATAATTGTGTTAATTAAATATATGGATATTCAATTAATTGTTTTCCTAGTCATGTTAATATAATAAATGATATAATAAATAATCAAAAATTTATTTTATTTAAATAATAATATTTACATGAATTTATATTAGTTTTATTTAATATTGTTAATGTAATTAAAATTAAAATTGATAATAATAGAAAAATTACACCGCCTAATTTATTTGGGATAGATCGAAGAATAGCGTATGCAAATAAGAAATATCATTCAGGTTTAATATGTTCAGGAGTAACTATAGGATTTGCAAAAATAAAATTATCAGGATCACTTAGTATACAAGGAAATTTGATTGTAATTGAAAAAAAAGTATTAAAATAATTATATAACCAAATAAATATTTAATAATAAAATAAGGATTAAAAGATAATATGTAAAGTTTTCTTCTTAAGCCTATTGAATTATGAGAAAATCTTAAATGTAAGAAAAATAAATGTAGAATTACTATTAATAAAATAATTATTGGTAAAATAAAATGAAATGAATAGAATCGATTTAGAGTAGCATTATTAATTGAAAATCCTCCTCAAATTCATTGAACTATTATTTGTCCTAAATATGGGATAGCTGATAGTAAATTAGTAATTACGGTTGCTCCTCAAAAAGATATTTGTCCTCAAGGTAATACATATCCTAAGAATGCTGTTGCTATAGATAATAATAGAATAATAATTCCAATTAATCATACTTTTGTAAGTGTAAATGAAAAATAATAAATTCCTCGAGCGATATGAATAAATATTGATATAAAAAAGAATGAGGCTCCATTTATGTGAGTTAATCGTATAAATCACCCAAGATTAATATTTTTTATAATATGGATAGTTCTATCAAAAGCTAGATTAATGTTAGGGCAGTAATGAAAAGATAAGAATAATCCTGAAATGATTTAAATTATTAGGAATAAACCTAAAATTGATCCTAGATTTCATAAATAATTAATACTTATGGGTGTTGGTAAGTTAATTAATGATATATTAAGTATTTTTGTTAATGGATTAAGATTAATTAACTTATGAAAAATTTTTTTTTTTCATAAATATTAATTTTTGATTTTTCGTAATGATAAATTTGTTTTGTTAATTGTGGAAATTTTTATTGTTAAAATTAAAATTAATAATAATAAATTTACTAAATAAAAAGTGATTAAAATATAAGGATATTCAAAGATTTTATAAATATTAATATTTTCATTAATTGAATTAATTATTATTTTATTTTTGTTTAAGTATAAATTTATGATAAAAAATAATAGAAATATATAATTTATGAAGATAAAGTAATTATTTATCTTATTTTTTTTATAAAATAAGTTATTTATTAATCTAACAAAGTATATAAATATAATTAGTATTCTTCTAATGATTGTGATAAAAATTATTATTAAGTATAAAGATTTTTTTGGTATAAAGATATAATTTATTATTATTAAAGTTAGGGTGTATTAAATTAATATTAATATAAGATTTATTGGAGAGAAATTATTTTCTGAAATATTATATAATTTTATTCATATTAATATAATGATTTTAAAAATGATAATTTTAATAAATAGGTTTATTAGCTATAAGAATAAAGTTCTAATTTTAATTTACAAAATTAATATTTTATGTATTTAAATTATATAGCTTAATTTACTTTTATCAAGAAATAGTTTTAAAAAAGTTTTAGTTTTGGGAGTTAAAGATATTATTTTAAAATAATTTTTTTAAAATTTGTTAAATAAATTTATTTAATAGATTAATTTTTTTTTAAATTATAAGTGAATTTAATTATATATTATTATTATTTGTAATTATTTTATTAATGATATTAAGATTTAAGAGATTTTTATTAATTTTAATTTGTTTAGAGTTTTTATTAATTTTAATTTTACATTTAGTTTTAATATTATTAAATTTGAATTTAAATGATTGATTATTTTTAATTATTTTAATTATAGGAGTTTGTGAAAGTATAATTGAATTAGGATTAATAATTAGAATAATTTTTTTATTTGGGAATCAAAGTGTAAAAGTATTAAATTTAATATGATAATTTATATAATTTTTATAATAATTTTATTAATTTTTTTTAATAATAAGCATTTATTAGGAATATTAATATTATTATTTTGTGTAATTCCATTTTTTTGTTTTAATCAATTTGTAGAAAATGGAATAATTAATGAAATATTTAGAATGAATTTATATTCTTACATATTATTATCATTAACATTTTTAATTTTTGGTTTAATTTTTATTTTTTTTTATGTTAAAAATAATGATTTTTTTTATTTTAAAATGTTAATAGTAATATTATTAATTTCTTTAATTTTTGTATTTACTTCAATAAATTTATTAATATTTTATTTTATATTTGAAATTAGATTAGTTCTTATATTTTTTTTATTATAAAATGAGGTTTAGGTGAAATACGAGGATTAGCTTCATTTTATTTATTATTTTATACAATATTTTTTTCTTTACCTTTTTTAATTTTTATTTTGGATTTATGTTATTTTTATAATATTTTAATGATATATTATTTTGAAATATTAAAAATTAAGTATTTGAATATATTTATACTTTTATTTTTTATATATACATTTTTTGTTAAGATTCCTATATTTATATTTCATTCTTGGTTATTAAAAGCTCATGTTGAAGCTCCTGTTATTGGGTTAATAATTTTAGCAGAGATTTTATTAAAATTAGGAATTTATGGTTTAATTCGATTTATGTTAATATTTATAAATAATTTTATTGAATTTAATGAAATTATTATATATTTTAGAATTGTTGGATCAATATTAATTAGTATTTTATGTATACGTCAAATTGATATGAAAATTTTAGTAGCATATTCTTAGAATGATAACATTAATAAATAGTGGAATTAAAGGGAGATACATAATAATAATTTCTCATGGCTTATGTTCATCAGGGTTATTTTTTTTAGTAAATTTATGTTATTTATCAAGAAATAGACGATTAATATTAATAAGTAAAGGATTAATAAATTTATATCCTAGAATGTCTTTAATATGATTTTTATTATGTACATCAAATTTATCTGCTCCATTATCATTGAATTCAATTAGTGAAATTTTTTTAATTATAAGTTTAGTTAATTGAAATTTTTTAAATTTATTTATTTTAATAATTTTAATATTTTTTAGATTTTTTTATTCATTAAATTTATTTAGGTATACACAACATGGTGAAATTAATTTTTGTAAAATTAATAAATATAGTTTAATAGATTATTTAATTGTTTTATCTCATTGAATCCCTTTAAATTTATTTATTTTTAATTTATCAATATTTTTATAATTTGATTTTATTAAATTTAAGTAGTTTAAAAAAAATATTGAATTGTGATTTCAAAGATGTAATGTTTACTTTAAATTATTATTATAAGATTTATGGTTTATTTTTTATTTATATTTTTCTTTTCTTTTTTTTCGGATTTTATTTATATTTATTTAAAATTATTTATTTTATGGAATGAATAATTGTTGAAATGAATTCTATAAAATTTAGATTTGTTATTTATATTGATTTTATATGTATAATATATTTACGTAGAGTTATTTTAATTACTGGAATTGTTATATTATATAGTGTTGAATATATAGAAGAAGATTTATATATTGAACGTTTTAAATTGTTAGTTTTTATTTTTATAATTTCTATATGTTTAATAATTTTAAGACCTAGAATAATTGGTATTATTTTAGGTTGAGATGGGTTGGGGTTAATTTCTTATTGTTTGGTAATTTATTATCAAAATAAAAATTCTTATAATTCTGGTATATTAACTATTTGTTGTAATCGATTACGGGATGTAGCTTTAATTTTAACTGTTTGTATATTGTCATTTTTTGGTTCATGAAATGTTTTTTTTTATCAGGATTATAAATTAATTTTATTATTTATGTCAATTATAATATTAACAAAAAGTGCACAGTTTCCATTTTCTTTTTGGTTACCAGCAGCTATAACTGCACCTACACCTGTTTCTTCTTTAGTTCATTCTTCTACTTTAGTAACTGCAGGTGTTTATTTATTAATTCGTTATAATAAAATATTTATAGATTTAAATTTTATGAATATTGTTATATTATTAATTTTTAGTTTTACAATATTTATGTCTGGATTAATAGCAAATTTTGAAATAAATTTTAAAAAGATTATTGCTTTATCAACTTTAAGTCAATTAAGTTTTATAATAAGGATTTTATTGTTAGGTAATATTGATTTAGGATTTTTTCATTTAATTTGTCATGCTTTATTTAAGTCTACAATGTTTTTAAGTGTTGGAAGATTTATTCATATAAATTTAGGTATACAAGATTTACGTTTTTTGGGGGAAATTATTATGTTAATCCTTTAAAAAGATTAATATTTATTTTATCAATTTTAAATTTATGTGGATTTCCCTTTCTTACTGGTTTTTTTTCTAAGGATTTAATTATGGAGATATTTTATAATTTTAATTTACTTACTTTTATTATAATTATGTTATATATTTCAATTGTATTTACGATAAGTTATAGTATTGGTTTATTAAATTGGGTATTAATTTATTATGTTAATTATTTTATATATATATATATGAAGGAGGATTAAAATATATAAGTTATTCTTTTTTTTTATGAGTTTTTTTTAGAATTTTTTATGGTAAATATTTTTATAATATATTTATTTATGAAAATTTTAAGATAACATTAAATGATAAATATATTTTATTATTTATATATTTTTTGTCTTTAATATTTTATTTTGAATTTAAAAGTTTAATTTTTTTAAAAAAAGAATATTTTGAGGTATTTAATTTTATTTTAAGTACATTTTATTCAGAATATTTATTAAAAATTTTTTATATTTGATTTATTAATAAAATATTTAATTTTGAGGTTATATTTGATAAATCTGTAGATAAAGTTTTTATAATAAATTAAAAATTTTTAATTAATTTTATAATTAAAAATGGTATTTTAATTAAAATTGATAAAGAAAGTATTGGTGTTGTAAATATATTATTTTATTATTTTATTATTTTTATATTTTTTTTATTTATACAAATTTTATTATATTTAAATAGCTTAAATTTAGAGTATGATATTGAAAATATAATTGTAATTGTTAAATGTTTAAATATTTATAAATTTTTAAGTAATAAATTTTTTTTATACTGAAAATATAATGTTTTTAATAAACTATATAAATTTAGAAATATAAATGATTTATGTCATTTTGAAATGAATTAGAAGTTCATAGTTTATTATTTCATTAATTGGAATATTTTGTATTCATTTAAATTATTAACATTAATTTACCTCTATTTTGGTTTCAATTAATTGAGATATATTATAAAATTATTTTAAATTGCAATTTTAATGTTATATATTAATTTATTAAATAATATCCTAATTTTTTATATATATATATAGGAATAAGTTTATCCAAATAATTAAGCCGAAATTAATTTGTATTATTTTACTTTATATACATATATATATATATATATATATATATATATATATATAATTTTTTTAAATTCATATTTAATAATTAAATGTTCATTCGTATCATAATCTTATAAAAAGAATTATAATAAATATTAAAAACATTAAAATTGTTGAATTTTGTAAGTTATTTAGTGAATTAATAATAGGTAAGATTAAGATAATTTCTATGTCAAAAATTAGAAATATTAAAGTAATGAAAAAAAATTGAATAGAAAATGGTAATTGTGGGGATGTTAATTGGTCGAATCCGCATTCAAATGGTTTAATTTTTTCTCGGTCTTTATTTATTTTTATTGATAAAAATTTATTAATTAAGAAAATTAATATTGGAATAAAAATTAAAAATAATATTATTATTAAAATAAAAAATATTATATAAATTAAATTTTAATTGTAAATTTTTTAATTGGAAATTAAATGTAATTTTATTATACTATTTATATAATTTAATATATTCATCAATAAATTAAAATATATAAAATTAATCAGATTATATCAACAAAATGTCAATATCATGATGCTAGATCAAAATTTAAATGATGAATTATTGAAAAGTGATTTGTTTTTAATCGTAAAGAACAAATAATTAAAAATATGGTTCCAATAATTACATGAATTCCATGGAATCCTGTTGCTATAAAAAAAATTGATCCAAAAATTCTATCATTAAATGTAAAATTAGCTTCTAAATATTCAATATATTGTAGTATTGAAAAATATATTCCTAAATAAATTGTTATATTTAATAATTTTAATGATTTTTTATAATTATTTTTGATTAAATTATGTCTTCATGTAATTGTTATTCCTGAATAAATTAAAATAATTGAGTTTAATAATGGGATATCATATGGATTAAATATATTAATTATTTTTGGAGGTCATAAATTTCCAATTTCTATTGAAGGTGAAATTGATGAATGTAGAAAAGTTTAAAAAAATGAAATAAAGAAAAATAATTCAGAAATAATAAATAGAATTATTCTAAATTTAATTATATTTATGATATTTAAATTATGGAATCCTTGAAATGTTCTTTCTCGAATTAAGTCTCGTCATCATTGATATGATGTTAGTATTAATGTAAATAAATTTAATAAATTAAGAAAGGAAAAATTTAAATTGAATCTAATAATATTATTAAATAATAAGTTTATAAGATTAAATGATAAAATTAATGGTCATTGTCTATTTGTTGTTATATGAAATGGATTATTTTTTGAATTTGTAATTATATTAATTTTCATAAATTTAATTTGTTTCATTAAAATATAATAATGATAAAATTGAAAATACATAAGATTGAATAAATGCTACAGAAATTTGTAGTATTATTAATAAATTTTGAATAATAATTTTTGTTGGGATAAATTTAATTGATAAGTTTGTTATTGAGGAACCTAATAAAGATAATAATAAATGTCCAGCTAATATATTTCCTGATAATCGAATTGCTAAAGTTCATGGTCGAATTAAATTTCTAATTGATTCAATTAATACTATAAATCTTATTAATATTAAGGGTGTATTTATTGGTACAAGGTGAATTAATATATGTTTTGTATTTTTAATTCAACCAAATATTATGAATCTAATTCATATTCTTAAAGATAATCTTAAATTGATTCTTATATGTCTTGTTGGTGTAAATACATAAGGTATTAAACTAATTAGATTTATGTTTATAATTAAGTAAAATAATCTTAAAAATATAATTAAATTATAATGATCAATTTTTTTTGTTAAAATTTTAAATTCATTTAAAATAAAGTTTATTAATATAATTCATTTAAAGTTAAATCGCGAGGGAATAAATCAATAAGATCAATTGAAAATTAAGATAGGTCAAATTATAATAATTCAATTTCAAGAATAGTTATTAGATGTTGAAGGGTCAAAAATTGAGAATATGTTTGTTATCATAATATTTTTATATAGTTATTTATTTATCATTTTTTTTTTTAATTTATTTTTTTATTATTATTTTATTTTAGTTAATAAAATTATTTATTATGAAATGAATTAGTATTGTAATAATAAAGAATAAAATAATAATTAAAATTAAAATTAAAGTTCATTTTATTGGTCTTATTTGAGGAATTAAAGAATTATTTTTAATTATTATCATTAAGAATATTTTTTTATTATATTTAACTTAAAAGGTTAATTCTTTATTTTTAAGATACTTAATGATAATATTAAAAAAATATTTTTATAAAAATAATTTTAAATTGACAATTTAATGTTATAAATTTAACTAATTCTTTTTTATTTATAGATTTAAGTTATTTATTCAATTTGTAAAGTTTTTTAAATTTGTTCTTTCAATAGTAATTGGTATAAATGAATGGTAGGCTCCACAAATTTCTGAATATTGACCGAAATATAATCCTGGTCGTAATGAGATTAAAGATATTTGATTAATTCGTCCTGGTGTTGCATCTATTTTAATTCCTATTGAAGGAATTGTTCATGAATGAATTACATCTATTGATGTTGTTAAAATTCGAATAGGTGTATTAAATGGGATGATTAATCGATTATCAACATCTAATAATCGAAATGAATTTAATTCTAATAGATTAATTATATAAGAATCAATTGAATTATTATTAAATTCTGGGTATTCGTAAGATCAATATCATTGGTGTCCAATTGATTTAATTGAAAAAAAGGTTGGGTTTCATAATTCATCAATAAAGTAAAGTATTTTTAATGATGGAATAGAAATAATTAATAATATAATTATTGGAATAATAGTTCAAATTCTTTCTAAATTATGATTTTTAATAAATTTTAAATTAATAAATTTATTTTCTATAATTATACAATTTATGTAAATAATAGATATAGTAATTATTATTAAGATAATTATTGTGAAATTATAAAAATAAATTAGGTTATCTATTAATGGTGAATTTGGGTCTGGAAATGAATATATATTTCAATGAGCAATTTTTAATAAAAATTTATATTTTATTTATGGTGTTTAAAACCATTGCACTTAAAATCTGCCATATTAAATTAATTTTTAAAAAGAATTATAGGTAATTCATTAAAACAATGTTCAGAAGGGGATAAATTAATTCATTCTAATTGTTAAGGTTTTATTTGGGTACATGTGTACATTTATTGATTGGAACAGTTTATATAGATATAAATTAATATTGAGTTATTATGCTAACAGTTATAAGTAACATTTTTACATAACGATGTTCTTGGCGCGAAAACACTAAACACGTGTTACCCCATACCCAAGCACAAACGGAAGGGAAGAAGAAACTTATATCTAAATGAGCATCGTCGCTACAACGCCCTCATACATATATTCTATGTTGTTCCCATTCATGGTGGTCACTTTGAATAATCATAAGCTATATTTTCCAACAATTACTTATCTAGCCAGCAATAAGCAAGTTGAATTATATGTCGACTCAGATTGGGCAGCTGATGAAAATGGAAGAAGATCGCGGTCTGGGTACATTGCAATATTAGCAGGGGGGCCAATCAGCTGGGCCTCGAAAAAGCAAAAATCTGTAGCTTTATCAACAATGGAAGCTGAATATATGGCAATGTCAGAGGCTGTGAAAGAGGCTATATATTTAAAAAGATTTTTATCATATACGAAACTCACTAGTTTAATGGTTAATAAAGTAAATATATTTTGAGACAACCAAAGTGCGATTCAACTTAGTAAAAATAACGTATTTCATAATAGAAGTAAACATATAGATATACGCTACCATTATTCAAGGGAGATGCAAGAACGTGGTGAAATAGAATTGAAATATCTTAAAACAGATGAAATGGTTGCTGATATGTTAACTAAGTCGATACCAAAATGTAAAGTAGAAAAATTTATAGATTTGTTAAAAATGCGAAATTAATGTATCGATTAATTACTGTAAGCGAAATTAACTTGAAAGAAATGTATTTAGGGGCACTTTGAAAGGGGGAGTGTTGGAAAATATAGCTTATGATTATTCAAAGTGACCGCCATGAATGGGAACAACATAGAATATATATATATATGAGGGCGTTGTAGCGACGATGCTCATTTAGATATAAGTTTCTTCTTCCCTTCCGCTTGTGCTTGGGTATGGGGTAACACGTGCTTAGTGTTTTCGCGCCAAGAACATCGTTATGTAAAAATGTTACTTATAACTGTTAGCATAATAACTCAATATTAAATTATATCTATATAAACTGTTCCAATCAATAAATGTACGCATGTACCCAAATAAAACCTTAACACTAATGATGAAAAAATGTATTTTATTAGAATTAATCGTTGTTTAATTAAACTTTCAAGTATAATGAAAATAAAAAAAATTAATCTATTAAATGAGATTAATGATCCAATTGAAGAAATTAAATTTCAGCAATAATATGCATCTGGATAATCAGAATATCGTCGTGGTATTCTTATTAATCCTAAAAAATGTTGAGAAAAAAATGTTAAATTTACACCAATAAATATTATAAAAAAATGAATATTTAATAATTTTTTATTTAATGTTAATATAGTAAAATTTTGATATCAATGGATATTTCTTGAGAAAATTGCAAAGACAGCTCCTATAGATAGAACATAGTGAAAATGACCAATAACATAATATGTATCATGAAGGATAATATCAATTGATGAATTAGATAATATAATTCCTGATAAACCACCAATTGTAAATAATGAAATAAATCCTAAAGATCATAAAATTGATGGATTTAAGAAAATTTGAATTCTGTAGAATGTTGATAGTCATCTAAATACTTTAATTCCTGTTGGAACAGCAATTACTATAGTTGCGGCAGTAAAATATGCTCGAGTATCAACATCTAAACCTACAGTAAATATATGATGTGCTCATACAATAAAACCTAAAAATCCAATGCCTAATATAGCATAGATTATTCTTAAATTTCCAAATGTTTCTTTTTTTCCTCTTTCATTTATGATAATTTGTGAGATTAAACCAAATCCAGGTAGAATTAAAATATAAACTTCAGGGTGACCAAAAAATCAAAATAAATGTTGATAAAGAATTGGGTCTCCTCCTGATGGTTCAAAAAATGATGTATTTAAATTTCGATCAGTTAATAGTATTGTGATAGCTCCTGCTAATACAGGTAATGATAAGAGTAATAAAATTGCTGTAATAATAATTGATCAAGGAAATAATGAAATTTGATTATAATTTAATGAAATATTTTTTGAATAATAAATTGTTGTAATAAAATTTATTGCTCCTAAAATTGATGATATACCTGCAATGTGAAATGAAATAATTCCATAATCAACTGATATTGATGTATGAAATGTATTTAATGATAATGGAGGATAAACTGTTCAACCTGTACCTATTCCAGATCCAGAAATTCTTCTAATAATTAATAGTATAATTGAAGGAATTAATAATCAAAAACTAAAATTATTTATTCGTGGAAATGCTATATCTGGAACTCCTAATATTAGTGGAATTAATCAATTTCCAAATCCTCCAACTATAAATGGTATTACTATAAAAAAAATTATTAAAAATGCATGAGCTGTTACAATAGTATTATATAATTGATCATTATTAATTCATGATCCTGGAGTACTTAATTCTATTCGAATAATTATTCTTATTGATGATCCAAGTATTCCTGATCATATTGCAAAAATAAAGTATAGTATTCCAATATATTTATGGTTTGTTGAATAAAATCATTTTGATATATTAAATATAAAAATTTAAATTTTTAAGATTGATAAAATTATTTATATATTAATCTTTGAAGGATAAGAGTTTATTAATTAACTTACAATCTTTATAAAAAATATCATGCCTGAAATTAAGGGATAAATTGTAAATTTATTTATGAATAGATAATTCTGATATTATTAATTAATAAAATTTTATAATTTAAATAAAAATATTAAATAGCAAATTTAAAAATATTATTATATTAGTAATTAAAATTTTAGTAAAAAAAATATATTATTGAAAAAAAAATAAACAAATAAAATATTTTATTATAAAGAAAATTAAATATTAATTTTTTAAAATTAAATATGTAAGTGTATTTTATTTGAGTATCAGAAAAGTTTAAATTAAAAAAATTTAAATAATTAAATGTTGAAAATACAGATATTATTATAATAAAAAAAATAGTTATTTTAAATATATTTATTTTTATTAAATTTTGTATTATATCAATTTTTATAATAAATGAGGTTATTGGTGGTAACTGACAATATAAAAGAATTAATATTGTTAATTTAAATTTGTTTGATTTATTAAAATATAAATATGATTTTAAATTTATAGAGTTATAAAAATTAAAATAATTTCAGAATATAAAAAGTAAATAAGAAATTGATAAATATATAAAAAAATAATGTAATCAAATTTCATTATTAAAATTAATTAAAAAAATTATTAATGATGAATGAAATATTGATGAATATGAAAATATTAATTTTAGTGAAATTTGAGATATTATAAAAATTGGTGATATTAATAATGTAAAATATAAAGTTCTATAAAAAAAAAATTTTAATTACAAAAATAGTAAATAATTAATATTGGAATAAATTTTATAAATGTTGTAAAATAAAAAATAAGAAAATAATTTATATTTCTTATAATAATATTTGTTCAAAAATGTATTGGTATAATACCTATTTTTATTCAAATAGAGAATATAAAAATTATATAATAAATATTTATTTCTTTATTTATTATAATTATTAAATATGAAAAAATTATTATTAATCCTTAGATAGAAGAAATTAAAAAATATAAAATTCTTCTTTTATTAAAATTTAAAAAACATATAATAGAAATATAAATTAAATTTAAAGTTTCTATAATTAATCATAAATAAAAAAAATTTTTTAAATATAAAGTTAAAATTGGTATATAAGATAAAATTAAAGTTAATATAAAAATTGATTAATTATTAAAATTAATTTATAATTAAATATAAATTTATTAATTATTTAAAAAATAATTTGAATTTTTCATAAATTATTGTAAGTTTAAAAAATTTAAAATTAATATTAGAAAAATTACATTTAATTTTTTAATTAAAAAATAATTTATTTAATAAAAAAATTTTAATTGAATTAATAAAATTAAAATTTAGAGATAATTTCAAAAACTTTTATTACTTTATATTTATTTAATTTTTTTAAATTCTTCAAAATTCAAAGATTTAGGTGCAATCACACTTAAATATATTTAAAAAAATATTTAATAAAATTTATTAATAGTTAAATAAAATTGTTAGGGAATAAAATTTGATTTAGTTATAAATTAAACTATAATGATAAATTAAAATTCATATTTAGATTACAATAATCTATTAAAATTTAAATTTAAATAAAATTTTTAGGGAATAAAATTTGATTTAATTATAAATTATAATGATTAATTAAAATTAATATTTAGATTATAGTAATCTATCAAAATTTAAATTTAAATAAAACTTTGAGGGAATAAAATTTGATTTAATTATTAATTATAATGATTAATTAAAATTAATATTTAGATTATAGTAATCTATTAAAATTTAAATTCAAATAAAATTTGTAGGGAATAAAATTTGATTTAAAATTTTTAAGAAAAAAAAATTAGTAATAGTAAAATTTTTACATTAAATATTACATCAAAATAATCCTTTTAATAAGTCATATTACTAATTACATAAAAGAATAATATTCCATTTTTAGGGTTATGAACCTATTAGCTTATTTTATTTAGCTTATTTATATAATTTTAAATTTTATTATATATTTATTTAATTTTTTCTTATTTACTGGTGTTATTAATTAAATTTTTATACTTAAAGGGATTTATTTTATTATATATTTATTTAATTTTTTCTTATTTATTCGTGTTATTAATTAAATTTTTATATTTAAAGGGATTTATATTATTACATTATATAAAACTATATAAAACTATATAAAACTATGTAAGACTATATAAAACTAACAAAACTATATAAAACTAAATAAGACTATATAAAACTATATAACACTATATAAAACTATATAAAACTATTTAAAACTATATAAAGCTATATAAAACTGTATAGATCTATTAAAAATATATTAAACTATTTAAAACGATATGAAACTATATAAATCTATTAAAACTACATAAAACTACTTAAAACAATATTAATCTATATAAAGCTATATAAAACTATGTAAAACTATATAAAACTAATAAAACTATTTAACACTATATAAAACTATATAAAGCTATATAAAACTGTATAAATCTATTAAAAATATATTAAACTATTTAAAACGATATAAAACTATATAAATCTATTAAAACTATATAAAACTACATAAAACAATATCAGTCTATATAAAACTATATAAAACTACATAACACAATAGCAGTCTATGTAAAACTATATAACACAACATAACAATATCAATCTATATAAAATTATATAAAACTATATACAACTATATGAAACTATATAAAAATATAAAAAACTAACAAAACTATATAAAACTGTATAAAACTATGTAAAACTATATAAATCTATATAAATCTATTAAAACTATATTAAACTATATAAAACTACATAAAACAATATCAATCCATAGAAAACTATATAAAACTATATAAAACTAAATAAAACTATTTAAAACTATATGAAACTATAGAAAACTATATAGAACCACATAAAACTATATACAACTACACAACACTGTATTAAACTATGTTAAACGAAATAAAACTATGTAAACCTATATAAAACTATATAAAACTAATAGAAATATATAAAACTAATTAAAACTGTATAAAATAGTACACAACTGTATAAAACTATATAAAACTAATAAAAATATATAAAACTAATTAAAACTGTATAAAATAATACAAAACTGTATAAAACTATATAAAATCAGCAGAAGTATATAAAACTGTATAAAACTAATAGAACCATATGAAGCTGAATAAAACTGTATAAAACTAAAAAAAACCATATAAAATTACACAAAACTTCATAATAATACTTATAACTGCATAACACAATGTAAAAGGTGAAATACAATGAAAAAGAATACAAAACAATGTAAAACCGCCTAAAACTACATAATGCTATAGAAACGTGTATAATACTACATAAAATTGTATAAAATTATATAGAACTGTAATATACTTTACAAAACTGTATAAAACTGTATAAAATTATATAATACTCGCATCACACAGTTCCAGATCACTTCACTGCATTATGGATAATATCAACGAGTGTTCGCATAACACAGATCCAGATCGCCTCTTGGGCCTTGCGGCTAATGTGAACGAGTACTAGCATAACCCAAATAAAGCTCGCTTCTCGGCCTTCTGGTTATGCTTTGCCATAAGCCCGAGAGGATATCTGCATTGGTGTTATGCGTGCTCACATTGATCTTAGTAATAAGGCCGAGAAGCGTTCTGGATTTGGGTTATTCGATTACAAGAAGATCTTAGCCATAGGGCCGAGAAGCGATCTCGATGTGTGCTATGCGAGTACACTTTGAACTTAACCGCAAGGCCGAGAAGAGATCCGGCTGTGTGTTACTCGAGTACAGTTTGATCTGACCCATAAGGCCGTGAAGCGATCTGGATGTGTGTTATGCGAGTGAAGTTTGATCTTAACCATAAGGCCGAGAAGCGATATAGATTTGGGTTATGCGAGTACACTTTGATCTTAGCCATAAGGCCGAGAAGCGATCTGTATGTGTATTATGCGAGTACTCTTTGAACTTAGCCATAAGGCCTAGAAGCAACCTGGATGTGTGTTATGCGTGTACACTTTGATCTTAGCCATAAGGACGAGAAGCGACCTGGATTTGGGTATGCGAGTACAGTTTGATCTTAGCCATACGGCCGAGAAGCTATC
This sequence comes from Nomia melanderi, assembly GCF_051020985.1. Taxonomy (NCBI): domain Eukaryota; kingdom Metazoa; phylum Arthropoda; class Insecta; order Hymenoptera; family Halictidae; genus Nomia; species Nomia melanderi. The sequence continues at coordinate 21,972 of NW_027475516.1, read as the reverse complement.
TGGATGTGTGTTATGCGAGTACACTTTGATCTCATCAATAAGGCCGAGAAGTGTTCTGGATGTGCGTTATGCGAGTACACTTTGATCTTAGCCACAAGACCGGAAAGCGACCTGGATGTTTGTTATGCGAAAACACTTAGATCTTAGCCATAAGGCCGAGAAGCGATCTGGATGTGTGCTATGCGAGTACACTTTGATCTTAGCCACAAGGCCGGAAAGCGACCTGGATGTTTGTTATGCGAAAACACTTAGATCTTAGCCATAAGGCCGAGAAGCGATCTGGATGTGTGCTATGCGAGTACACTTTGTTCTCAGCCATAATGCCGTGAAGTGTTCTGGACGTGTGTTATGCGAGTACACTTTGATCTTAGTCATACGGACGAGAAGCGATATGGATTTGGGTTATACGGGTGCACTTTGATCCTAGCCATAAGACCGAGAAGCGATCTGGATGTGTGTTATGCGAGTACACTTTGATCTTAGCCATAAGGACGGGAGGCGATCTGGATTTGGGTATTCGAGTACACTTTGATCTTGGCCATAATACCGGGAAGAAATCTCGATTTGGGTTATTCGAGTACACTTTGATCATAGCGGTAAGGCAGAGAAGCGACCTGGTTGTGTCTTACGCGAGTACACTTTGATCTTAGCCATAAGGACGGAAGGCGATCTGGATTTGGGTTATACAAGTACAATTTGATCTTTTCCATATGGACGAGAAGCGATCTGGATTTGGGTTATGCGAGTACACTTTGATCTTAGCCATAACGCCGGGAAGGGATCTGGACTTAGGTTATTCGAGTACACTTTGATAGTAGCCGTTAGCCCGAGAAGCAATCTGGATGTGTGTTATGCGGGTACACTTTGATCTCGACCATAAGGCGGACAAACGACCTGGATCTGTATTATGCGAGAGCACAATTATCTTAGCCATTAGGGCAATAAGCCTTCTGGATTTGGATTATTCGAGTACACTTTGACCTATGACATTAGGCCGAGAAGCGATCTGGATGTGTGTTACGCGAGGACGCGTTGATCGAAGCCTTGAGGCCGAGAAGCGATCTGAACTTGGTTTATTCGAGTACACTTTGATCTTAGCCATAAGGCCGAGTAGCTTTCGGGATGTGTGTTATGCGAGTATACGTTGATCTCAGCCATAAGGCCGAGAAGCAACCTGGATGTGTGTTATGTGAGTACACTTTGATCTTACGCATAAGCCCGAGAAGTGTTCTGGTTGTGTGTTATGCGAGTACACTTTGATCTTAGCCACAAGGCCGAGAACTGATCTGGTTTTGGGTTATTCGCGTACACTTTGATCTTATCCATAGGGCCGAGTAGCGATCTGGAAGTATGGTATGCGAGTATACTTTGATCGTTGCCATAATGCCGAGAAACGACCTGGATCTGTATTATGCGAGTGCAAATTGATCTTAGCCATAAGGGCAATAAGCCACCTGGATGTGTGTTATGCGTGTACACTTTGATCTCAGCCATAATGCCGAGAAGTGTTCTGGATGTGTGTTATGCGTGTACACTTTGATGTTAGCCATACGGACGAGAAGCGATATGGATTTGGGTTATACGGGTGCACTTTGATCCTAGCCATAAGACCGAGAACCGTTCTAGATGTGTGTTATCCCAGCACGCTTTGAGCTTAGCCATAAGGCCTAGAATCGATTTGGATGTGTGTTATGCAAGTACACCTTGGTCTTAGCCATACGGCAGAGCAGCGATCTGGATTTGCGTTATCCGTGTACATTTTGATCTTAGACATAAGGCCGAGAGGCTATGTGGAGATGTGTTATGCGAGTACACTTTGATCTTAGCCATAAGGCCTAGAAGCGTTCTGGATGTATGTTATGCGAGTACACTTTGATCTTATCCATAAGGCCGAGTATCGATCTGGAGGTGTGTTATGCGAGTACACTTTCACCTTAGCCATACGGTCGAGCAGCGTTCTGGATTTGGGTTATTCGAGTACACTTTGATATTAAACATAAGGCTGTTGAAGTGATCTGGATTTGGGTTATTCTAGTAGACTTTGATATTAGACATAAGGCTGTTGAACTGATCTGGGTTTGGGTTATTCGAGTACAGTTTGATCTTAGGCACAAGGCTGTTGAAGTGATCTGGATTTGGGTTATTCGAGTACACTTTGATTTTCGCCATAAGGCCAAGAAGCGATCTTGATGTGTGTTATGCCAGTACACCAGATCTTAGGCATATGGACGAGAAGCGTCCTGCATGTGTGTTATGCGAGTGCATTTTGATCTTAGCCATAAGGCCGAGAAGCGATCTGGATGTGGGTTATGAGAGTACACACTGGTCGTTGCCATATGGCCGAGAAGCGACCTGCATGTGTGTTACATGAGTACACTTTGATCTTAGCCATAACGCCGAGAAGCGATATCGGACGTGTTGTGCGAGTACACTCTGATCATAGCCACAATGGCGAGAAGCGATCTGGATGTGTGTTATTCGAGTACACTTTGATGTTAGCCATAATGCGTAGATCTTACCCATAAGTCCGTGATGCGATCTGGATTTGGGTTATTCGAGTACACTTTGTTCTTAGCCATAAGGCCGAGAAGGGGTCTGGATTTGGGTTATGCAAGTACAGTTTTAACTTAGCCATAAGTCCGAGAAGCCATCTGGATTTGGGTCATGTGAGTACACTTTTATCTTAGGCATAAGGCCGAAAGGCGATCTGGATTTTGGTTATTTGAGAACACTCTGATATTAGCCATAAGGCCGGGAAGCGATCTCGATGTGTGTAATGCAAGTACACTCTGATGTTAGCCATAAGGCCGGGAAGTGATTTCACATGTGAGTTATGCGAGTACACTTTGATCTTAGCCATAAGACCGAGAAGCGATCTGGATGTGTGTTATGCGAGTACACTTTGACCATACCATTAAAGCCCAGCAGCTATATGTCTCGTTGTGATGCCGGTACTTGTTCGCTTCCCGGCCTTATGGCTAAGATCAAAGTGTACTCGCATAACACAGATCCAGATCGCTTCTCGGCCTTACGGTTACTATCATCATTTCCACGCATAACGCAGATCCATATCTCTTTTGCGCATTATCTATAAAGCTACATAAACCAATGCGAAACTATATCAAACTGTATCAAACAATATAAAAATATATAAGGCTACATAAAGCTATATAAAACTATATACTTCTATATAAAACTATATAAAATTATATAAAACTATATAAGACTATATAAAACTATATAAAACTATATAAAACTATATAAAATTATATAGAACTATATAAAACTATACAAAACTAAATATAACAATATAAAACTATATAAAACTATATAAAATTATAAAAAACTATATAAAACTATACAAAACTATGTAAAACTATATAAACCTGACGAACAGTATATAATGGTATATAAAACTACATAAAAGTATGTGAAAGTATGTAAAACTATGTAAAACTATGTAAAGCTATATTAAGCTATATTAAGCTATATAAAACTATATAAAACTATAGAAAACTATAGAAAAGTATATAAAACTATATAAGACTATATAAAACTATATAAAACTAATGAAACTCATATATCAACATAAAGCTATATAAAACTATATAAAACTATATGAAACTGTATAAAACTATACAAAACAATATGAAAGTATAAAAAACTAATAAAACTATATAAAACTATATAAAACTATATAAAACCATATAAATCCATTTAAAACTAATAAAACTGTATAAAACTATATAAAAATATGTAAAACTATATAAAACTATATAAAACTATATAAAACTTTATAAAACTATGTAAATCTATATAAAACTGTATAAAACAATATAAAACTATATAAAACTATGTAAAACTATATAAAACTAATAAAACTATATAAAACTATATAAAACTATGTAAAACTATATAAGAGTATATAAAACTATAGAAAACTATTAAAACTGTATAATACTATATAATACTATTTAAAACTACATAAAACTATATGAATCTTTATAAATTTATATAAAACTAGATAAAACTATATAAAACTGGGTAAAACTATATATAGCTATATAAAGCAATATCATAGTATATAAAACAAAATAAAGCTCTATAAAAATATTTAGAACTATATAAAATTATATAAAACAATATAAAACTGTATAAAAGTATAGACAAATATATATAACTAATAAAACTATATAAAATTATATAAAACTAACAAAACTGTATAAAACTATATTAAACTGTATAAAACTATACAAAACTGTATAAAACTATATGAAACTAATAAAACTGTATAAAACTATTTAGAACTATATACAAGTAATAACTCTATATAAAACTATATAAACCTGTGTAAAACTATACACAACTATATAAAACAATGAAAAACTAATAAAACTATGTTAAACTTTATACGGCTAAATAAAACTATTTAAATCTATTAAATCCTTTTAATACTATACATAACTATATCGAACTCTATAAAACTATGTCAAACTATATAAAACTATACAAAGCTATGTAAAACAATATAGAACTCTATGAAACTATATAAAACTATATAAAACTGTATAAAACTATAGACAAATATATACAACTAATAAAACTATATAAAACTATATAAAACTATATAATACTATATAAAACTATATGGAACTATGTAAATCTAATAAAACTATATAAATCCTTATAAATTTATATAAAACTATATAAAACTATATAAAACCATATAAAACTACAGAAAACAATATAAAATTAAATAAAACTAGATAAAAACTACACATCACTATACAAAACTATATAAATCTATGATGACTATATAAAACTGTATAAAACTATGTAAAATTATATAAAACTATATAAAACTATATTAAAGTATGTAAAACTATATAAAACTACACAAAACTATATAAAACAATATAAAACTAATAAAACTATATAAAATAATATAAAACTATATAAAACCAATAAAACTGTATAAAACTAATAAAACTATGTAAAACTATATAATACTATTTAAAACTATATAAAACTATATAAAACAACATTGAGCTATATAAAATTATATAAAACTATTTAAAAGCATATAAAACTATATTAAACTATGTAAATCTAATAAAACAATATAAAACTATATCAAACTATATAAAGCGATAGAAACTATATAAAAGAATGTTCTTGTAGGACGGCCCTAGTAGCCCGTGAAGCCGCCTTAGAAGGAAGGATCGCAGCGATGGAAGCGAACCAACAGGTTATCACTTCCAATTTGGAGACTTTAGCACAGAGGATCATAACGATGACCTCGTCTGTAAGTCGCGACTCTGTAACGGCTGACCCGTTCGCACTCGCGGCTCCGTCTCAGCCAGCTGTGCAGTCGACTCCGCCTGTCGAAGGCAACAACGGACCTCTCGGCATACCGGATCTGGGATATGTCGTGAGACCACCCTTTTTCGATGGAAGAAATGGGTGGAATGAGTACCACCTTCAATTTGAGGCTGTGGCTGCAGCGAACAGGTGGGATGAACCAAGGAAGTCGTTGGCCTTGGTTTCATCGCTGGAGGGTTCGGCTCGTAGTGTACTCACTTCCCTTCCCGCTGGTAGTTTACAGAATTACACCGCGATCGTTTCGGCACTGGAGTTCCGTTATGGAACGAAAAATTTAACGAATTTAAATTTCGTTTTATTCCAAAATTACAAACAGCGGAAAGGAGAGTCCATTTCCGATTTGGCCAGGGAGATAGAAAGGTTGGCGCAGGCCGCCTTTTGTGAATGCCCTGCCGAGATCAGGGACAAACTGGCGGCCTCCCAGTTCGTGTCAGCTCTGGCCAATGAAGACATGAAAAGAGCTTTAAGACTCGGCGGGTTTGCATTTCTCAGGGCTGCCGTTATTCGGGCCCTGGAGATCGAAGTCGTCGAGAGCACTTCAGAGGTCACCGCTGATGAAGTGCGGGTACTAAAATCTGTGCCTCGTGTTTTTGAGTGCAATGCGGCTCGAGAAGGCGCCTCGCAGGATGATCGACCGGACATGACGTACAGAAGTCGGACCAGGTGGCAAGGTTCCTCGGAGAGGCCCGAGAAGCAGAAGGAGTGCTGGGTCTGCGGGAAGAGCGGACACTTTAAACGGGATTGTCAGATGGGAAAAACAGAGAAACCGAAGAAGGGAAACGGGAAAAGGTCGGAGTAATGGAGGAGCCTCCGACTTCAAGTTCTCCTACCCCCGTCGTCCGAAGAGTGAACCCTCAGGAGAAGATGAGCATCGAGGGATTCGTCAATGGAAGAAAATGCAAGATCATCATTGATACCGGATCCTATGTAAATCTGTTATCAGCAAACAAGTTCGGTCCCAGGGAAACACTTAACGCGGCGGGTGTAGGAAACGTGAGAGTCTTTTCGGTTTCGGGAGAAAATCTGAAAATTTTCGGAAAAGAGCGATTCCCTCTGAAAATTGGAAACTTCCAGACGGAAGAAGAATTCTTACTAATACACATGAAAGAAGAATGCATTTTGGGAAGCAACTTCCTCCAAAAGCATGCGTGTAAAATTGACTTCGCCTCGAGTACGCTATCTATTAATGGAGAGGAGCTGTTCCTGCAAGAAAAATCACAAGAGGAGGTGGTCGTACCTGTACATCTGCAGGCATTGTACTCCCGTTGTTCCGGACAACTTACTGAAGAAGAAAGGAAGAGGTTTCGCCGACTATTACAAGAATTTCAAGACGTTTTTGCCGAAAACCCCGAGCAAGTGGGAAAGTGTGAGGTCGTGCGGCACAGGATCAACACGGGAGATCACGCTCCGATCAAGCAGGCACCACGACGTTTACCGTTCTGTCGCCGTGCCGAAGTTGACGAATTATTGGCGAAGATGCAGAAGCAAGGGGTGATAGAAGAGTCGAAAAGCCTCTGGTCTTCGCCAATTGTCCTCGTAAAAAAAAAGGATGGAAGTACCCGGTTTTGTGTCGATTACCGCCGACTTAATGAAATTACCAAGAAGGACTCCTATCCGCTGCCCAGGATAGAAGACACCTTGAACGCCCTTTCTGGATCTTCTTGGTTCTCAACAATTGATCTCCAAAGTGGATATTGGCAGATTCCTGTCGATAAAAGGGATCGTGAGAAGACCGCATTTTGCACAGGCTCTGGATTGTGGCAATTCAAAGTGATGCCATTTGGGCTGTGTAATGCTCCAGCTACCTTCGAAAGACTCATGGAAACTGTTCTCGCTGATCTGACTTGGAAGATTTGTCTAGTGTACTTGGACGATATAATTGTCTATGGACGAACCTTCGAAGAGGAAGTACAACGCTTAAAAGAGGTGTTCACCCGCCTGCGCGAAGTAAAGCTTTTGATGAACCCGAAGAAATGTAGCTTCTTCCGCAACGAAGTGGCATACCTGGGACATGTCGTATCCAGTCAAGGAGTTAAAACGGATCCGGAGAAGATTTCTGCGGTACGTGAATGGCCGATTCCCAAGAACAAGACTGAACTACGAAGCTTTCTTGAACTCTGCACGTACTATAGAAAATTCGTGCAGGGTTTCTCGCGTATCGCACGACCGCTACACCGACTGATGGAAGAGAAGATGGACTTCGTGTGGACGGAAGAGTGTCAAGAGGCGTTCGAACAGCTGAAGAGGAGATTAGAAGAGACACCTGTTTTGGCGTACCCTTGGATGGACGCGGACTTCGTTTTGGATACCGATGCCTCGAATTTTGCCATCGGAGCAGTCCTGTCACAAATACAAAATGGAGAGGAGAGGGTCATCGCGTATTTCTCCAAGACGCTGGGGAAAGCAGAGAGAAATTATTGTGTGACCCGAAAGGAACTCTTGGCCATAGTCAAGTCCATAGAGCATTTCCATCACTATCTTTATGGACGAAAATTCCTTATCCGCACAGATCATGCAGCTCTGACCTGGCTCCTGAATTTCAAGAATCCAGAAGGTCAAACGGTGCGTTGGATCGAACGATTACAGGAGTACCAATTTGAAATTAAATACAGAGCAGGAAATATACATGGAAATGCGGATAGCCTTTCAAGAAGACCCTGTGGGGAACAATGTAAGCGTTGCTCCCGTTTGGAAGAAAAAGAGAGTGCAAACGAACACTGTCTCCTCAGGACCACACATAGAAACGAACAGTTAGACGAGTGGAGAAAAGCTCAAGAGGAAGACGATGAAATTGGCTTGGTATTCTTGAAGAAACAAGAAGGAACGAAACCACGCTGGTCGGAACTTTCGTCTTCCTCGCCGGAAACGAAATACTTGTGGGCAATTTGGGATTCCCTGGAAATCAAGGAAGGTCTCTTGTGCAGGAAATGGGAATCTGCCGATGGGAAACAAGTTTCTTGGCTTCTGGTTGTGCCGAAGAGCAAGGTTGAAGAGGTTTCGAAGCAATGCCACGACGCACCATCAGGTGGCCATTTTGGAATCAAGAAGACGCTGGCCAAAGTTCGTCAGAGATTCTTCTGGTTGGATCACCGGAAAGCCGTCGACGAGTGGTGTCGTGGAGGGCTGAAGAAGGGCCCCAAAGAGAGGGGAATAGGGGCCATGAAGGTTTACAATGTCGGGGCACCATTTGAGAGGATCGCGCTCGACACTGTGGGTCCCTTGCCCAGGTCTTCGGCCGGAAACAAGTACGCGCTGGTTGTGGTAGATTATTTTTCGAAGTGGCCGGAGGTGATTGCGCTACCAAACCAGCAGGCGACAATGATTGCAAGAGCGTTGTTGGAACAGGTGATCAGCCGGTATGGAGTGCCGCTAGAGTTGCACTCTGATCAGGGTCGGAGTTTCGAATCTTCCATCTTCAAGGAACTGATGAAGATGCTGGGGATAAAGAAGACGAGGACAACTCCCTTACACCCTCAGTCGGATAGACTCGTAGAGCGGATGATTAGAACTTTGCTGCAGTATCTGTCCCAGTTTGTTTCAGAACATCAGAAAGATTGGGACGAATGGATTCCAACGTTTCTTCTTGCATACCGGACCTCCAGACATGAAACCACAGGATTGACTCCATCTATGGTTTTCATGGGCAGAGAGCTGCGTCTTCCGTTAGACCTGTTGAGAAGGACTTCACCAAGTGCTTTAACGGATGAGAAGACGTACGTCGAAGAATACCGAGCAAGACTTGCTGAAACTCACAACTTTGTACGAGAGAGGTTGCGGATATGTAGCAACAAAGCAAAATCATGGTACGATTCCCGTGCACGGCCGATCTCATTTGCCCAAGGAGAGAAGGTCTGGTTGTACAATCCGAAAAGAACAAAAGGGAAATGTCCCAAGTTGCAATTTGACTGGGAAGGACCATACGAGGTTGTTCAACGATTGAATGACCTAATCTATAGGATTGTCCGTTCCCCTAGAAAGAAACTGCGGATTGTACATGTCAATCGGCTTGCTCGCTTCGATTCAAGAACAACGAATTTGAAGAAATCAAAGGACAATGATCGACATTCTTCGCCCAAGAAGAGGACTTGTCGTCGCTGAAGACTAGGGAAAGAATTTTCCTTCTGGCAGCGGAGGCTTTCCTTCGTTTGCGGCCGAACCGGCCAAGGTTGTTATGAGGAAGTGACATTCTCTTAGGAGGGTGTCCCCTCATCTTCTGAGGCTGCATTTCAATAGCGGCGTGCAGCGCCAGGAGTCGGTTCGCGAAAGAGTGGTGTTCGGGAGCCCCAAATAAAGGGTTCAGGAGGTTTCCTTGGGGGAACATCCGAGGGAAGGTTTCTCGACGGCTAGGGGAAATTCAACCGAGAAGCCTGGAAGAAAGAAGACTATAGATACAAGAAAGAAGGACTCAATGTGGAAGGGCGAGGAATGAGTGATCCAGGATTACCCGGAGAAGAATTCTTCGGAGGATCGAGTACTGGCGTCTTGCTCAGGGTTTTTGGTGGTTTTCCCCTGAGACGGAGGACGAATGTCAGGACGTTACTGTCTGAGAGACCACCTAGGTAAAGGAATTAATTTGGTTTTACCTACTCTTCAGGCAGAGGTACCACGTGGTTGCAGGCCGGCTTCACTGACAGAAGGAAGCGACAGAGGTTAGCGTTATCGGACTGAAGACGTTCACAGTCGTCGGACTGAAATTGCTGACAGTGAAGTTTGTCGCGGTCGGGACGACCGCTCAACGAAGGAGGAGGGCAATGTTGCGATACATCGAATTAACGAGGTTGCGATGTATCCAACTCGTCCCTCTAGCACGCACGGCTGAACCAACCCTTAGGATCTGAAGGGGGTTGAAATAAACTGGTCGCTAAGGAGTTGGTCAGAGTAAACGAAGACAAACGAGTAGTCTTTGAGCGAACGTTGACGAGAATAGACGTGTTGAGCAATAGACTACATTCTGTAATATTTGTATGAAATTGTAAATATTAGTGTAAATAAGAACATTGTAAATAAACATGTCGCGGGCGAGCACCCTAGGACCCGCCCAGCGCAACAATAATATATAAAACTATATAATACTATATAAAACTATATAAAACTATATAAAACTATATAAAACTATATAAAACTATATAAAACTATATAAAACTATGTAAAACTATACAAAACTACATAAAACTATATAAAACTGGTTAAAACTAAATAAAACTATATAATGCTATATAAAATTATGTAGAACTATATAAAACTAAATGAAACTGTATAATACTATATAAAACTATATAAAGCTATAATAAAACTAATAAAACTAATAAAACGAACAAAACTAATAAAACTAATAAAACTAATAAAACGAACAAAACTAATAAAACTATATAAAACCATATAAAAATATATAAAACTAACAAAACTATATAAAACTATATAAAACTGTATAAAACTATACAACCCTATATAAAACAACAAACAACTAATAAAACTATACAAAACTATATAAAACTATATAAAACTGTATAAAACTATATAAAACTGTATAAAACTTTATAAAACTATATAAAACTATATAAAACTCTATAAAACACTATAATACTATATAAAACTCTATAATACTATATAAAACTATATAAAACTATATAAAACTATATAAAGCTATATGAAACTATATAAAACTATATGAAACTCTATAAAACTATATAAAACTAATAAAACTATATCAAACAATATAAAACTATATAAAACTAAGAAAACTATATAAAACTATATAAAACTATATAAAACTATATAAAACTCTATAATACAACATAAAACTACAAAAAATTATATAAAACTATATAAAACTATACAAAACTATATAAAACTATATAAAACTATATAAAACTACATAAAACAATACAAAACTATATAAAACCCTATAAAACAACATAAAACTATTTAAAACTGTTTAAAACTATATAAAACTATATAAAACTAATAAAACTATATAAAACTATATAAAACTCTATAAAACTATATAAAACAATATATAACTCTATAAAAGTATATGAAACTATATAAAACTATATAAAACTATATAAAACTATATAAAACTATATAAAACTATATAAAACTATATAAAACTATATAAAACTATATAAAACTAATAAAACTATATCAAACAATATAAAACTATATAAAAGTAAGAAAACTATATAAAACTATATAAAACTATATAAAACTATAAAAGACTCTATAATACTATATAAAACTACATAAAATTATATAAAACTATATAAAACTATATAAAACTATATAAAACTTTATAAAACTCTGTAAAACTATATAAAACTATATAAAACTAATAAAACTATATAAAACTATATAAAACTATATAAAACTATATAAAACTATATAAAACTATATAAAACTATATAAAACTATATAAAACTATATAAAACTATATAAAACTATATAAAACTATATAAAACTATATAAAACTATATAAAACTATATAAAACTATATAAAACTATATAACACACTATAAAACTATATAACACAATATAAAACTATATAAAACTACATAAAACTAATAAAACTATATAAAACTATATGATACTATATAAAACTATATAGAACTATGAAAAACTATATAAAACTATATAAAACTATATGAAACTATATAAAACTATAGGAAACTATATAAAACAATATAAAACTATCAAAACTATGCAAAACTATATGAAACTATATAAAACTATATATAACTATATAAAACTATATAAAACTAATAAAACTATATAAAACTATATAAAACTATATAAAACTATATAAAACGATATAAAACTAATAAAACTATATAACACACTAAAAAACTATATAACACTATATAAAACTATATTAAACTGTATGAAACTAATTAAACTATATCAAACCATATACGGCTAAATAAAACTATATAAAACTATAAAATTCTAATAAAACTATGTGAAACTATATAACGCTAATAGAACTTTATAAAACAATATAACGCTGAAAAAACTATATAATACTATATAAAACTATATAAAACTATATAAAACTATATGAAACTCTATAAAACTATATAGAACTATATAAAACTATATAAAAATATATAAAACTATTTAAAACTATATAAAACTATATAAAACTTTATAAAACTACATAAAACTCTATGAAACTTTTTAAAAATATTTAAAACTATATAAAACTATATAAAACTATATAAAAGAATATAAAACTATCAAAACTATATAAAACTATATATAACTATATAAAACTATATAAAACTAAGAAAACTATATAAAAATATATAAAACTAGCAAAACTATATAAAACTATATAAAACATTATAAAACTCTATAAAACTATATAAAACTATATAAAACTATATAAAACTAATAAAACTAAATAAATCTATATAAAACTAATAAAGCTATAAAAAGCTATATAAAACTCTATAAAACTACATAAAACTCTGTAAAACAACATAAAATTATTTAAAACTATATAAATCTATACAGAACATATAAAACAATATAAAAGTATATAAAACTAACAAAACTATATAAATCTATATAAAACTATATAAAACTAATGAAACTGTATAAAACTATATAAAACGATTTAAAACTAATAAAACTATATAAAACTCTATAAAATTATATAAAACTATATAAAACTATATAAAACTATATAAAACTCTATAAAACTGTATAAAACTAATAAAACTATATAAATCTAAATAAAACTAATAAAGCTATATAAAACTATATAAAACTCTATAAATCTATATAAAACTATATAAAACAATATAAAACTATCAAACCTATATAAAACTATATATAACTATATAAAACTATATAAAACTAATAAAACTATATAAAACTATATAAAACTCACAAAACTATATAAAACTATATAAAACTAACAAAACTGTATAAAACTATATAAAACTCACAAAACTATATAAAACTATATAAAACTATATAAAAGTATATAAAACTAACAAAACTAAGAAAACTATATAAAACTATATGAAACTATATAAAAGAATATAAAACTATCAAAACTATATAAAACTATATATAACTATATAGAACTATATAACACTATATAAAACTATATATAACTATATAAAAATATATAAAACGATATAAAACTAATAAAACTATATAAAACTATATAACGCTATATAAAACTATATAAAACAATATAAAACTTACAAAACTGTATAAAACTAATAAAACTGTATTAATCTATATAAAACTAAGAAAGCTATAAAAAGCTATATAAAACTCTATAAAACTATATAAAACTCTGTAAAGCAACATAAAATTATTTAAAACTATATAAATCTATACAAAACATATAAAACAATATAAAAGTATATAAAACTAACAAAACTATATAAATCTATATAAAACTATATAATACTATATAATACAAATAAACTATATAAAACTATATAGTACTATATAACACTATATAAAACTATATAGTACTATATAACACTATATAAAACTATATAGTACTATATAACACTATATAAAACTATATAAAACTAACGAAACTATATAAAACAATATAAAACTCTATAAAACTATATAAAACTATATAAAACTCTATAAAACTATGTAAAACACTATAAAACTATATAAAACTCTATAAAGCTATTTATAAATATTTAAAACTATATAAAACTATATAAAACTATATATAAATATATAAAACTATATATAACTAAGAAAACTATATAAAAGTATATAAAACTATATAAAAATATATAAAATTAAAAAACTATATAAAACTAATAAAACTATATAAAACTATATGAAACTATATAAAACTATAGGAAACTATATAAAACAATATAAAACTATCAAAACTATGTAAAACTATATGAAACTATATAAAAATACATAAAACTATATAAAACGGTATAAAACCATATAAAACTATATAAAACTATATAAAACTATATAAAACTATATGAAACTATATAAATCTAAATAATTCTATGTAAAATTATGTAAAACTATATGAAACGATGTAAAACTATATAGAATTATATATAATTATGTAAAACTAATAAAACTCTATGAAACTATACAAAACTATATAAAATTACTAAAACTACTAAAACTATATAAATCTATATGAAACTATGTAAAACTAATAAAACTATATAAAACTACATAAAACTAAATACAACTATACAAAACTATACCAAACTATACAAAACTTTATAAAAGCATATAGAACTATATAAAACTATGTAAAACTAATAAAAGTATATGAAACTATACAAAACTATATAAAACTATATAAAACTACATAAAACTATATAAAACTATATAAAACTATATAAAACTATGTAAAAGTATATGAAACTATATAAAACTATATAAAACTATACAAAACTTTATAAAACGATATAAAACTATATAAAACTATATAAAACTATGTAAAACTATATAAAGCAATATAAATATATATAAAACTATGTACAAGTATATAAAACTATGTGAAGTTAATAAAACTATATGAAACTATACAAAACTATACAAAACTATATAAAACTATATAAAACTATTGAAAACTATATAAAACTATGTAAAACTATATAAAACTATCAAAACTATATAAATCTAGATAAAACTATATAAAAATAAATAAAACTATATAAAACTAATAGAAATATATAAAACTAATTAAAACCGTATTAAATAACACAAAACTGTTTAAAACTGTATAAAACTAATAGAAATATATAAAACTAATTGAAACTGTATAAACTAATACAAAACCGTTTTAAAATTAACAGAGCTATATAAAACTATATAAAACTACCCAAAAGTTCATAATAATATATATAACTGCATAACACAATGTAAAAGGTGAAATACAATAAAAAAGAATACAAAACAATGTAAAACTGCGTAAAACTAGATAATGCTATAGAAACATGTATAATACTACATAAAACTGTATAAAATAACATAGAACTGTATTATTCTATATAATACTGTTTAAAACTGTATAAAATTATAGAAAACTCGCATAACACGGATCCAGATAGCCTCCCGGGCCTTACAGCTAATATGAACGCGTACTAGCATAACCCAAATCCAGATCTCTTCTCGGCCTTATGGCTAAGATCAATGTTTACTCGAATAACCCAAATCTTGATCGCTACCCAACCTTATGGCTAAGATCAAAGAGTAATCGCATAACACACATCCAGATTGCTTCTAGGCCTTATGGCTAAGATCAAAGTGTACACGAATAACCCAAATCCAGATCGCTGCTCTGCCGTATGGCTAAGAGCAAAGTGTACTCGCATAACACAAACCCATATCGTTATTCGGCCTTATGACTAAGGTCATAGTGTACACGCGTAACACAACTCCAGATCGCTGCTGTGCTGAATGGCTAAGATCAGATTGTACTCGCATAACACACATACAGAACGCTTCTCGGCCTTATCGCTAAGATCATGGTGTACTCGAATAAGCCAAATCCATATCGTTATTCGTTCTTATGGCTAAGGTCAAGGTGTACACGCATAACACACATCCAAATCGCTTCTCGGCCTTATGGCTAACATCAAAGTGTACTCGAATAACCCAAATCCAGGTCGCTGCACGGCCTTAACGCTAAGATCAGAGTGTACTCGAATAACACAAATCCTGATCGCTGCTCGGCCTTATGGCGAAGGTCAAAGTGTATTCGAATAACCGAAATCCAGATCGCTTCTTGTCCATATGGCTAAGATCAAAGTGTACTCGCATAACACACATACTGTTCGCTTCTCTGCCTTATGGTTAAGATCAACGGGTACTCAAATAACTCAAATCAAGCTCGCTTCTCGTCCTTCTGGCTACGACCAAAGTGTACCCGCATAACACACATCCAGTTCGCCTCTCCGCCTTATGGCTAAGATAAAAGTGTACTCGAACAACCCAAATCCAGATCGCTTCTCGCGCTTATGGCTAAGATCAAAGTGTACTCGCATAACACACATCCAGATCGCTTCTCGGCCTTATTGGTAAGATGAAAGTGTACTCGCATATCAAGCATCCAGATCGCTTTTCGGCCCTACGGCTTAGATCAAAGTTTACTCGCATAACACACATCCTGATCGTTTGTTGGTCTTATGGCTAAGAACAAAGTGTACTCGCATAACACACATCCAGATCGCTTCTGGGCCTTATGGTTAAGATCAAAGTGTACTCGCATAACGCACATCCAGATCGCTTATCTGCATTATGGCTGAGATCAAAGTGTACTCGCATAACCCAAATCCAGAGCGCTTCTCGGCCTTATGGCTAAGATCAAAGTGTACTCGAATAAACCACATCCAGATCGCTTCTCGGCCTTGTGGCTACAATCAAAGTGTACTCGCAAAACACACATCCAGATCGCATCTTGGCCGTATGGCTAAGGTCAACATGTACTCGAGTAACCCAAATCCAGTTCGCTTCTCGGCGTTATGGATAAGATTAGAGTGTACTCGCATAACACACATCCATATCGCTCCTCGGCCTTATGGCCAAGATCAAAGTGTACCCGAATAACGCACAACCAGGTCCCTTCTTTTCCTTATGGCTAAGAGCAGAGTGTACTCGAATAATCCAAATCCAGATAGCTTGACGGCCTTATGGGTAAGATCAAAGTTTACTCTCATAACACACATCCAGAACGATACTCGGCCTTATGGCTAAGATGAAAGTGTCCTCGCATAACATGCATCCAGATCGCTTCTCAGCCTTATGTCTATGATCAAAGTGTACTCGAATAAAACACATCCAGATCGCTTCAAGGCACTATGGCTAAGATCAATGTGTACTGGGATCACCCAAATCCATATCGCTGCTGGACCTTGTGGCTAAGAACAAAGTGTACTCGCATAACACACATCCAGATCGCTTATCTGCATTATGGCTGAGATCAAAGTGTACTCGCATAACCCAAATCCAGAGCGTTTCTCGGCCTTATGGCTAAGATCAAAGTGTACTCGCATAACAATCATCCAGCTCGCTTCTCGGGTTTATGGCTAAGATCACAGTGTATTCGCATAACACACATCCTGACCGCTTCTCGGCCTTATGGCTAAGATCAGAGTGTACTCGCATAACACACATCGGGATCGCTTCGCGGCCGTATGGCTAAGATCAAAGTGTACTCGACTAACCCAAACCAGACCGCTGCTCGACCGTATGGCTAAGATCAAAGTGTACTCGAATAACCCAAATCCAGGTCGCTGCACGGCCTTAAGGCTAAGATCAGAGTGTACTAGAATAACCAGAATCCTGATCGGTAATCGGCCTTATGTCTAAGATCAAGGTGTACTCGAATAACACACGTCCATATCGCTTCTCCGCATTATGGCTAAGATCAGAGTGTACTCGCATAACACACGTCCATATCGCTTCTCCGCATTATGGCTAAGAACAAAATGTCCTCGGGTAACCCAAATCCAGATCGCATCTCAGCCTTATGGCTAAGATCAAAGTGTTCTCGAATACCACACTTCCAGATCTCTTCTCGGCCTTATGCCTAAGATCAAAGTGTACTCGCATAACCCAAATCCAGTTCGCTTTTCGGCCGTATGGCTAAGATCAGATTGTACTCGCATAACCCAAATCCAGCTCGCTTCTCGGCCTTATGACAAAGATCAATGTGTACTCGAATAACCGAAATCCAGATCGCTTCTCGGCCTTATGGCTAAGATCAAAGTGTACTGGAGTAACCCGTATACAGATCGCTTTTCGGCATTATGGCTAAGATCAAAGTGTACTCGCATAACACACATCCAGATCGCTTCTCGGTCTTATTAATAAGATCAATGTTAGCACGCATAACACAAATGCTGATCTCCTCTCGGGCTTATGGCAAAGCATAACCATAAGGCCGAGGAGCGATCTGGATATGTGTTATGCGAGTACACTTTGAACTTAGCCATAAGGCCGAGAAGCTATCTGAATGTATGTTATGCGAGTACACATTGATCTTAGCAATAAGACAGAGAAGCGATCTGGATTTCGGTTAATCGAGTTCACTTTGATTTTAACCATAAGGCCGAGAAACGATCTGGATTTCGGTTATTCGAGTAAACGTTGATATTAACCATAATGCCGAGAAACGATCTGGATCTGTGTTATGCGAGTGTTATATAATTTTATACAGTTTTATACAGTTTTGTATAGTAGATTATAGTTCTATATAATTTGATATAGTTTTATGTAGTCTTATACACGTTTCTAGAGCATTATGTAGTTTTACGCGGTTTTACATTGTCTTGTATTCTTTTTTATTGTATTTCACCTTTTACATTGTGTTATGTAGTTATATATATTGTTATGAAGTTTTGTGTGTTTTATATGGTTTTTTACAGTTTTATACAGTTTTGTTCAGCTTTATATGGTTCTAATAGTGTTATACAGTTTTATATAGATTTATATAGTTCTATTAGTTTTATTTGTTTTACATTGTTTTATATAGTTTTATATAGATTTATATAGTTCTATAAAGTTTTATATAGTTTTATAAAGTTTTGTATTGTTTTACATAGCTTTATATAGTTTTATATAGTTGTATATAGTTTTATTAGTTTTATATAGTTTTACATAGTTTAACATAGTTCTATATACTTTTATACTGTTTTATATAGTTTTATATAGTTTTATGTAGTTTTATATAATTTTACATAGTATTATATAATTATATGTATTTTTATATACTGTTATTAGTTTTATATAGTTATACATAGTTTTATATAGTTCTATATAGTTTTATTAGTTTTATATAGTTTTATACAGTTTTATATAGTTTTATATGGTTTTATATAGTTTTATATAGTTTTATATAGTTTTCTTTAGTTTTATATGGTTTTATGTAGTTTCATAAAGTTTAACATAGTTTTATATAGATTTTTATAGTTTTATAAAGTTTTACATTGTTTTATATAGTTTTACATTGTTTTATATAGTTTTACATAGTTTTATTACCTTTACATGGTTTTATATAGTGTCATACAGTTTCATATAGTTTTATTTATTATTATATAGTTTTATATAGTTTTACATTGTTTGATATAGTTTTACATAGTTTTATTAGTTTTATATAGTTTTATATAGTTTTATATAGTTTTATACAGTTTCATATAGTTTTATATAGTTTTATATTACTTTAAACAGTTTCATATAGTTTTACATAGTTTTATATAGATTTATATAGTTTTATTTAGTTTGATATCGTTTTAAATAGTTTTATATAGTTTTATATAGTTTTGAATAGTTTTGTATGGTTTTATGTAGTTTCATATAGTTTTATTAGTTTTACATAGTTTTATATAGTTTTATATCATTTATATAGTTTTATATAGTTTTATATAATTTTATATAGATTGATATTGTTTTATGCAGTTTTATGTTGTTTTATATGGACTGTTATTGTTTTATGTAGTTTTATATGGTTTGATATATATTGCTATTGTTTTATGTATTTTTATATAGTTTTATATAAATTAATATTGTTTTATGTAGTTTTGTATAGTTTTATATGAATTGATATTGTTGTATGTAGCTTTATATAGTTTTATTAGTTTTTTATAGTTTTACATAGTTTTATATGGTTTTATATAGCTTCATATAGGTTCATATAGTTTTATATAGTTTTGTATAGTATTATATGGTTATATGTAGTTTTATTTAGTTTTATTTGTCTTATATACTTTTACATAGTTTTATATAGGTTAACATAGTTTTGTATAGATTTATGTAGTTTGATATAGTTTTGTTTAATTTTATGTTGTTTTAAATAGTTTTATATAGTTGTATATAGTTTTGAATAGTTTTGTATGGTTTTATGTAGTTTTATATAGTTTTATATAGATTTATTAGTTTTATATAGTTTTATATAGTTTTATATAGTTTTATATAGTTTTATATTGTTTTATATTATTTTATATAGTTTTATATAGTTTTATATAGTTTGACATAGTTTTACATTGTTTTATATAGTTTTATATAGTTTTATTACCTTTACATGGTTTTATATAGTGTCATACAGTTTTATATAGTTTTATATAGATTTTTATAGTTTTATAAAGTTTTACATTGTTTTATATAGTTTTATATAGTTTTATTACCTTTACATGGTTTTATATAGTGTCATACAGTTTTATATAGTTTTATATAGTTTTATTACCTTTACATGGTTTTATATAGTGTCATACAGTTTTATATAGTTTTATTACCTTTACATGGTTTTATATAGTGTCATACAGTTTTATATAGTTTTATTTATTATTATATAGTTTTATATAGTTTTACATAGTTTTATTAGTTTTATATCGGTTTATGTAATTTTAAATAGTTTTATTAGTTTTATATGGTTTTACATAGTTTTATATAGTTTTACATAGTTTCATACAGTTTTAATAAGTTTATATAGTTTTATATATATTCATATAGTTTTATATAGTTTTATATAGTTTTATATAGTTTTATATAGTTTTATATAATTATGTATAGTTTTATATAGTTTTATATAGTTTTACATTGTTTTATATAGTTTAACATAGTTTTATTAGATTTATATAGTTTTGTATAGTTTCATATAGTTTTATGTAGTTTTATATAGTTTTATTAGTTTTATATAGTTTTATTAGTTTTATATAGTTCTACCTAGTTCTATATAGTTTTACATTGTTTTATACAGTTCTATATAGTTTTATATAGCTTTATATAGTTTTACATAGTTTTATATAGTTTTACATAGTTTTATATAGATTAATATAGTTTTATATAGCTTTACATAGTTTTTTTAGATTTATATAGTTTTGTATAGTTTTATTTAGTTTTATTTCGTTTTGTATAGTTTCATATAGTTTTATATAGTTTTATACAGTTTTATATAGTTTTATATAGTTTTATATAATTTTATATAGATTTATATGGTTGTATATAGTTTTATATTGTTTTATATAGTTTTGTATAGTTTTACATAGTTTTATATAGTTTTACATAGTTTTATATAGTTTTATATAGTTTTATATAGTTTTACATAGTTCTACATAGTTCTATATAGTTTTATATAGTTTTATATAGTTTTATATAGTTTTATTAGTTTTTTATTGTTTTATATAGTTTCCAATAGTTTTATTAGTTTCATGTAGTTTAATATAGTTTTATTAGTTTTGCATAGTTTTATACAGTTTTATATAGTTTTATATAGATTTATATAGTTTTATATAGTTTTGTATAGTGTTATATAGTTTTATATAGATTTATATAGTTTTAGATAGTTTTCTTAGTTTTATATAGTTTCATTAGTTTTATATAGGTTAATTAGTTTTATAAAGTTTTACATAGTTTTATATAGTTCTATATAGATTTATATAGTTTTATATAGTTTGACATAGTTTTACATTGTATTATATAGTTTTATACAGTTTTATATAGTTTTACAAAGTTTTAAATAGTATTACACAGGTTTCTTAGCTTTTTTATAGTTTTATTAGTTTTATATAGTTTTATATAGTTTTATTTTGTTTTATATAGTTTTATTAGTTCGAAATAGTTTTACATAGTTTT
>NW_027475515.1:0-42900 GCF_051020985.1 Nomia melanderi | reverse complement strand
ATAGAACTATATAAAATTAAGAAAACTATATAACACTATATAAAACTATATAAAACTATACAATACCATGTAAAACTATGTAGAACTATATAAAACTATATAAAACTATGTAAAATTATATACAACTATATAAGTCTATAGAAAACTAATAAAACTATATAAAACTGAGAAAACTATATAAAGCTATATAAAACTATATAAAACTATATAAAACTATATAAAACTATATAAAACTATATAAAACTATATAAAACTATATAAAACTATATAAAACTATATAAAACTATATAAAACTATATAAAACTATATAAAACGATATAAAACTATATAAAACTATATAAAACAATGTAAATCTATATAAAACTAATGAAACTATATAAAACTATATAAAACTATATAAAACTATATAAAATTATATAAAACCATGTAAAGCTACATAAAACTATATAAAAATATATAAAACTATATAAAACTATATAAAACTATATAAAACAAATAAAACTATATAAAACTATATAAAACCATATAAAACTATATAAAACTATATGAAACTATTAAAAGTATATAAAACTAATAAAACTATATAAAACAATATAAAACTATATAAAACTATATAAAACTAATAGAACTATATAAAACTATATAAAACTATACACAACTATATAAAGCTATATAAAACTATATAAAACTATATAAAACTATATGAAACTATATAAAACTATATAAAACCACATAAAACTATATAAACCTATATAAAACTACATAAAACTATATAAACCTATATAAAACTAATAAAACTATATAAAACCATGTAAAACTATGTAGAACTATATGAAACTATGTAAAACTATATAAAACTATATAAAACTATATAAAACGAATAAAACTATGTAAAACTATATAAGACTCATAAAACTATATATAACTATATAAAATTATATAAAACCATGTAAAGCTACATAAAACTATATAAAAATATATAAAACTATATAAAACTATATAAAACTATATAAAACTATATAAAACAAATAAAACTATATAAAACTATATAAAACTATATAAAACTAATAAAACTATATAAAACTATATAAAACTATATAAACCTATATAAAACTATATAAAACTATATAAAACTCTATAAAACTATATAAAACTATATAAAATTATATAGAACCATGTAAAGCTACATAAAACTATATAAAAATATATAAAACTATATAAAACTATATAAAACAAATAAAAGTATATAAAACCATGTAAAACTATGTAGAACTATATAAAACTATATAAAACTAATAAAACTATATAAAACTATACAAAACTCATACACCTACATTAAACTGTATAAAACCAATAAAACTATATAAAACTATATAAAACTATATAAAACTATATAAAACTATATCAAACTATATAAAAATATATAAAACTATATAAAACTCTATAAAACTATATAAAACTATATAAAATTATATAAAACCATGTAAAGCTACATAAAACTATATAAAAATATATAAAACTATATAAAACTATATAAAACTATATAAAACTATATAAAACCTTGTAAAACTATGTAGAACTATATAAAACTATATAAAACCAATAAAACTATATAAAACTATATAAAACTATATAAAACTATATAAAACTATATAAAACTATATAAAACTATGTAAAACTATATGAAACTATTAAAAGTATATAAAACTAATCAAACTATATAAAACTATATAAAACTATATAAAACTATATAAAACTATTTAAAACTATATAAAACTATAAAAAAACCATATAAAACTGTATAAAATTGATAAAACTATATAAAACTATGTAAAACTAAATGAAACTATTAAAAGTATATAAAACTAATAAAACTATATAAAACTATATAAAACTGTATAAAACTAATAAAACTATATAAAACTATATAAAACTATATAAAACTAATAAAACTATATAAAACTATATAAAACCATATAAAACTATATAAAACTATATGAAACTATTAAAAGTATATAAAACTAATAGAACTATATAAAACTATATAAAACTATATAAAACTATATAAAACTATATAAAACTATATAAAACTATAAAAAACTATATGAAACTATATAAAACTGATAAAACTATATAAAACTATGTAAAACTATATAAAACTATATAAAACTATATAAAACTATATAAAACTATATAAAACTATATTATACTTTATAAAACTATATACAACTATATAAAACTATATAAAACTGTATAAAAGTATATAAAACTGATAAAACTATATAAAACTATATAAATCTATATAAAACTAAATAAAACTATATTAAACTATATAAAACTATATAAAATTATATGAAACTGATAAAACTATATAAAACTATGTAAAACTATATGAAACTATATGAAACTATATAAAACTTATAAAACTATATAAAACTATATAGAACAATATAAAACTATATAAAGCTGTATAAAATTATATAAAGCTGTATAAAACTATATAAAAATATATAAAACTATATGAAACTGTATAAAACTCATAAAACTATATAAAACTATATAAAACTAATAAAACTATATGAAACTATATAAAACTATATAAAAGTAGATAAACTATATATAACTATGTAAAACTATATAAAACTATATAGAACAATATAAAACTATATAAAGCTGTATAAAATTATATAAAGCTGTATAAAACGCTATAAAAATATATAAAACTATATGAAACTTTATAAAACTAATAAAACGATATAAAACCAATACAACCGTATAAAACTATATAAAACTATATAAAACTAACAAAACTATATAAAATTATATAAAACTATGTAAAACTATATAAAACTATATGAAACTATATATAACTAATAAAACTATATAAAACTATATAAAACTATATAAAACTACATAAAACTATATAAAACTATATAAAACTAATGAAAGTATATGAAACTATATAAAACTATATAAAACTAATAAAACTATATAAAACTATATAGAACAATACAAAACTATATAAAGCTGTATAAAATTATATAAAACTATATAAAACTATATAAAACTATATAAAATTATATGAAACTGATAAAACTATATAAAAGTATATAATACTGATAAAACTATATAAAACTATGTAAAACTATATGATACTCATAAATGTATATAAAACTAATAAGACTATATAAAACTATATAAAACTATATAAAACTATATAAAACTATATAACACTATATAAAACTATATTAAACTCTATTAAACTATATAAAACTATATAAAACAATATAAAACTAATAAAGCTATATAAAACTATGTAAAACTATATAAAACTATATAAAACTATGTATAACCATATAAAATTATATAAAACTAATAAAACTATATAAAACTATGTAAAAATATTAAAAACTCATAAAACAATATAAAACAATATAAAACTATATAGATCTATATAAAACTAAATAAAACTATAATTAACTATATAAAATTATATGAA
Source organism: Nomia melanderi (assembly GCF_051020985.1). Lineage (NCBI taxonomy): Eukaryota > Metazoa > Arthropoda > Insecta > Hymenoptera > Halictidae > Nomia > Nomia melanderi. The sequence goes on along the minus strand of NW_027475515.1, from coordinate 39,401 downwards.
ACTGATAAAACTATATTAAACTATGTAAAACTATATGAAACTAGTAAAAGTATATAAAACTAATAAAACTATATAAAACTATATAAAAGTATATAAAACTGATAAAACTATATAAAACTATGTAAAACTATATGATGCTCATAAATGTATATAAAACTAATAAAACTATATAAAACTATATAAAACTATATAAAATTATATAAAACTGGTTAAACTATATATAACTATGTAAAACTATATAAAACTATATGAAACTATATAAAACTTATAAAACTATATAAAGCTGTATAAAATTATATAAAGTTGTATAAAACTATATAAAAATATATAAAAGTATATGAAACTTTATAAAACTCATAAAACTATATAAAATTATGTAAAACTAATAAAACTATATGAAACTATATAAAACTATATAAAACTAGTTAATCTATATATAACTATGTAAAACTATATAAAACTATATGAAACTATATAAAACTTATAAAACTATATAAAACTATATAGAACAATATAAAACTATATAAAGCAGTATAAAATTATATAAAGCTGTATAAAACTATATAAAAATATATAAAACTATATGAAACTTTATAAAACTAATAAAACCGTATAAAACTATATAAAACTAATAAAACTATATAAAAGTATATATAAAACTATATAAAACTATATTAAACGATATAAAACTAATAAAACTATAAAAAACTATATAAAACTATATAAAACTAATAAAACTATTTAAAACCATGTAAAACTATGTAGAACTATATAAAACTATGTAAAACTATATAAAACTATATAAAAGTAGTTAAACTATATAAAACTATATAAAACTATATAAAACTAAATTAAACTATATAAAACTATATAAAACTATATAAAACTATATAAAACTGATAAAGCTATATAAAACTATGTAAAACTATATAAAACTAATAAAACTATATAAAACTAATAAAACTATATAAAACTATATAAAACTATATAAAACTATATTAAACTATATAAAACTAATAAAACTATATAAAACAATATAAAACTGATAAAGCTATATAAAACTATGTAAAACTATATAAAACTAATAAAACTATATAAAACTAATAAAACTATATAAAACTATATAAAACTATATAAAACTATGTAAAACTATATAAAACTATATGAAACTATATAAAACTAAAAAAACTATATAAAACTATATAGAAAAATATAAAACTATATAAAGATGAATAAAATTATATGAAACTATAAAAAACTATATGAAACTATATAAAACTATATAAAAATATAAAACTGATAAAGCTATATAAAACTATATAAAGCTATATATAACTATATAAACCTATATAAAACTAATAAAACTATATGAAACTATATAAAACTTATAAAACTATATAAAACTATATAGAACAATATAAAACTATATAAAGCAGTATAAAATTATATAAAGCTGTATAAAACTATATAAAAATATATAAAACTATATGAAACTTTATAAAACTAATAAAACCGTATAAAACTATATAAAACCATGTAAAACTATGTAGAACTATATAAAACTATGTAAAACTATATAAAACTATATAAAAGTAGTTAAACTATATAAAACTATATAAAACTATATAAAACTAGGTTAAACTATATAAAACTATATAAAACTATATAAAACTGATAAAGCTATATAAAACTATGTAAAACTATATAAAACTAATAAAACTATATAAAAGTATGTAGAACAATATAAAACTATATAAAACTATATAGAACTATATAAAACTATATAAAACCCTATAAAACTATATAAAATTATATAAAACCATATAAAACTATATAAAACTATATAAGACTATATAAAATTATGTAAAACTAATAAAACTATATAAAACTATATAAAACTAATAAAACTATATAAAACCATGTAAAACTATGTAGAACTATATAAAATTATGTAAAACTATATAAAACTATATAAAAGTAGTTAAACTATATAAGACTATATAAAACTATATTAAACTATATAAAACTATATAAAACTATATAAAACTATATAAAACTGATAAAGCTAAATTAAACTATCTAAAACTATATAAAACTAATAAAACTATATAAAAGTATGTAGAACAATATAAAACTATATAAAACTGTATAGAACTATATAAAACTATATAAAACCCTATAAAACTATATAAAATTATATAAAATCATATAAAACTATATAAATCTATATAAAACTAATAAAAGTATATGAAACTATATAAAACTATATAAAACTAATAAAACTATATAAAACTATATAGAACAATACAAAACTATATAAAGCTGTATAAAATTATATAAAACTATATAAAACCATATAAAACTATATAAAAATATATAAAACTATATAAAACTATATAAAACTATATAAAACTATATAAAACAATATAAAACTATATAAATCTATATAAAACTAAATCAAACTATATTAAACTATATAAAACTATATAAAATTATATGAAACTGATAAAACTATATAAAAGTATATAATACTGATAAAACTATATAAAACTATGTAAAACTATATGATACTCATAAATGTATATAAAACTAATAAAACTATATAAAACTATATAAAACTATATAAAACTATATTAAACTATATAAAACTAATATAACTATATAAAACTATGAAAAACTAATAAAAACTCATAAAACTATATAAAACAATATAATACTATATAAAACTATATTAAACTATATTAAACTATATAAAACTATATAAAACAATATAAAACTGATAAAGCTATATAAAACTATGTAAAACTATATAAAACCATATAAAACTATGTATAACCATATAAAATTATATAAAACCAATAAAACTATATAAAACTATGTAAAAATATTAAAAACTCATAAAACAATATAAAACAATATAAAACTATATAGATCTATATAAAACTAAATAAAAGTATAATTAACTATATAAAATTATATGAAACTGATAAAACTATATTAAACTATGTAAAACTATATGAAACTAGTAAAAGTATATAAAACTAATAAAACTATATAAAACTATATAAAAGTATATAAAACTGATAAAACTATATAAAACTATGTAAAACTATATGATGCTCATAAATGTATATAAAACTAATAAAACTATATAAAACTATATAAAACTATATAAAACTATATAAAACTAGTTAAACTATATATAACTATGTAAAACTATATAAAACTATATGAAACTATATAAAACTATATAGAACAATATAAAACTATATAAAGCTGTATAAAATTATATAAAGTTGTATAAAACTATATAAAAATATATAAAACTATATGAAACTTTATAAAACTCATAAAACTATATAAAATTATGTAAAACTAATAAAACTATATGAAACTATATAAAACTATATAAAACTAGTTAATCTATATATAACTATGTAAAACTATATAAAACTATATGAAACTATATAAAACTTATAAAACTATATAAAACTATATAGAACAATATAAAACTATATAAAGCAGTATAAAATTATATAAAGCTGTATAAAACTATATAAAAATATATAAAACTATATGAAACTTTATAAAACTAATTAAACCGTATAAAACTATATGAAACTAATAAAACTATATAAAAGTATATACAAAACTATATAAAACTATATTAAACGATATAAAACTAATAAAACTATATAAAACTATATAAAACTATATAAAACTAATAAAACTATATAAAACCATGTAAAACTATGTAGAACTATATAAAACTATGTAAAACTATATAAAACTATATAAAAGTAGTTAAACTATATAAAATTATATAAAACTATATAAAACTATATTAAACTATATAAAACTATATAAAACTATATAAAACAATATAAAACTGATAAAGCTATATAAAACTATGTAAAACTATATGAAACTAATAAAACTATATAAAACTAATAAAACTATATAAAACTATATAAAACTATATAAAACTATATTAAACTATATAAAACTAATAAAACTATATAAAACAATATAAAACAATATAAAGCTCTATAAAATTGTATAAAATTATATAAACCTCATACAACTATATAAAACTATATAAAACTAATAAAACTATATAAAACTATATAAAACTATATAAAACTACATAAAACTATATAAAACTATATAAAACTAATAGAAGTATATGAAACTATATAAAACTATAGAAAACTAATAAAACTATATGAAACTATATAAAACTATATAAAACTAATAAAAGTATATAAAACTATATAAAACTATGTAAAACTATATAAAACTATATGAAACTATATAAAACTAATAAAACTATATAAAACTATATAGAAAAATATAAAACTATATAAAGATGAATAAAATTATATGAAACTATAAAAAACTATATGAAACTATATAAAACTATATAAAACTGATAAAGCTATATAAAACTATATAAAGCTATATATAACTATATAAACCTATATAAAACTAATAAAACTATATGAAACTATATAAAACTTATAAAACTATATAAAACTATATAGAACAATATAAAACTATATAAAGCAGTATAAAATTATATAAAGCTGTATAAAACTATTTAAAAATATATAAAACTATATGAAACTTTATAAAACTAATAAAACCGTATAAAACTATATAAAACTAATAAAACTATATAAAACCATGTAAAACTATGTAGAACTATATAAAACTATGTAAAACTATATAAAACTATATAAAAGTAGTTAAACTATATAAAACTATATAAAACCCTATAAAACTATATAAAATTATATAAAACCATATAAAACTATATAAAACTATATAAGACTATATAAAATTATGTAAAACTAATAAAACTATATAAAACTATATAAAACTAATAAAACTATATAAAACCATGTAAAACTATGTAGAACTATATAAAACTATATAAAACTATATAAGACTATATAAAATTATGTAAAACTAATAAAACTATATAAAACTATATAAAACTAATAAAGCTATATAAAACTATATAAAACTACATAAAACTATATAAAACTATACAAAACTAATAAAAGTATATGAAACTATGTAAAACTATATAAAGCTAATAAAACTATATAAAACCATATAGAACAATACAAAACTATATAAAGCTGTATAAAATTATATAAAACTATATAAAACTATATAAAACCATATAAAACCATATAAAACTATGTAAAACTATATAAAACAATATAAAACTATATAAATCTATATAAAACTAAATAAAAATATATAAAATTATATAAAACTAATAAAACTATATAAAACTATGTAAAACTATTAAAAACTCATAAAACTATATAAAACAATATAAAACTATATAAAACTATATAAAACTATATAAAACTATATAAAACTATATAAAACTATATAAAACTATATAAAACTGATAAAGCTATATAAAACTATATAAAGCTGTATATAACTATATAAACCTATATAAAACTAATAAAACTATATGAAACTATATAAAACTTATAAAACTATATAAAACTATATAGAACAATATAAAACTATATAAAGCAGTATAAAATTATATAAAGCTGTATAAAACTATATAAAAATATATAAAACTATATGAAACTTTATAAAACTAATAAAACCGTATAAAACTATATAAAACTAATAAAGCTATATAAAACTATATAAAACTACATAAAACTATATAAAACTATATAAAACTAATAAAAGTATATGAAACTATATAAAACTATATAAAACCATATAAAACCATATAAAACTATATAAAACTATATAAAACAATATAAAACTATATAAATCTATATAAAACTAAATAAAAATATATAAAATTATATAAAACTAATAAAACTATATAAAACTATGTAAAATTATTAAAAACTCATAAAACTATATAAAACAATATAAAACTATATAAAACTATATAAAACTATATTAAACTATATAAAACTATATAAAACAACATAAAACTGACAAAGCAATATAAAACTATGTGAAACTATATAAAACTGTATAAAACTATATAAAATTATATAAAACTATATAAAATTATATAAAACTATGTAAAACTAGTAAAAATATATAAAACTATATAAAACTATATAGAACCATATAAAACTATATAAAACTATATAAAACTATATGAAACAATATAAAACTATATAAATCTATATAAAACTAAATAAAACTATAATAAACTATATAAAACTATATAAAATTATATGAAACTGATAAAACTATATAAAATTATATGGAACTGATAAAACTATATAAAAGTATGTAAAACTATATAAAACTAATAAAACTATATAAAACTATACAAAACCATATAAAACTATATAAAACAATATAAAAGTATATAAAACTATATAAAGCTATATAAAACTATATAAAACTAATAAAAGTATGTGAAACTATATAAAACTATATAAAACTAATAAAACTATATAAAACTATATAGAACAATACAAAACTATATAAAGCTGTATAAAATTATATAAAACTATTTAAAATTATATAAAACTATGTAAAACTAATAAAACTATATAAAACTATATAAAACCATGTAAGACTATATAAAACTATATAAAGCTATATAAAACTATATAAAACTATATAAAACTATATTAAACTACATAAAACTATATAAAACTATATAAAACTGATAAAGCTATATAAAACTATGTAAAACTATATAAAACTATATAAAACTATATAAAATTATATAAAACTGTATAAAATTATATAAAACTATATAAAAGTATATAAAACTATGTAAAACTAATAATACTATATGAAACTATATAAAACTATATAAACCTCATACAACTATATAATACTATATAAAACTAATAAAACTATATAAAACTATGTAAAACTATATAAAACTATATAAAACTATTTAAAACTATACAAAACTAATAAAACTATATAAAACTATATAAAACTAATAAAGCTATATAAAACTATATATAGCTATATATAACTATATAAAACTATATAAAACTAATAAAACTATATGAAACTATATAAAACTATATAAAACTAGTTAAACTATATATAACTATATAAAACTATATAAAACTATATGAAACTATATAAAACTTATAAAACTATATAAAGCTATATAGAACAATATAAAACTATATAAAGCTGTATAGAATTATATAAAGCTATATAAAACTATATAAAAATATATAAAACTATATGAAACTTTATGAAACTAATAAAACTATATAAAACAATATAAAGGTATATAAAACTATATAAAGCTATATAAAACTATATAAAACTAATAAAAGTATATGGCACTATATAAAACTATATAAAACTAATAAAACTATATAAAACTATATAGAAGAATACAAAACTATATAAAGCTGTATAAAATTATATAAAACTATATAAAATTGTATAAAACTATGTAAAACTAATAAAACTATATAAAACTATATAAAACCATGTAAGACTATATAAAACTATGTAAAGATATATAAAACTATATAAAACTATATAAAACTATATAAAACTGACAAAGCTATATAAAACTATGTAAAACTATATAAAACTATATAAAACTATATAAAACTATATAAAATTATATAAAATTATATAAAAGTATATAAAACTATGTAAAACTAATAAAACTATATAAAACTATATAAAACTATATAAATCTCTATAAAATTGTATAAAATTATATAAAACTGTATGAAACTATGTAAAACTAATAAGACTATATAAAACTGTGTAAAACTAATAAAAATATATAAAACTATGTAAAACTATATAAAACTATAGAAAACAAATAAAACTATATAAAACTAATAAAGCTATATAAAACTCTAAAAAACTATATAAAATTATATAAAACCATATAAAACTATGTAAAACTATATAAGACTATATAAAACAATATAAAACTGCATAAAACTAATAAAACTATACAAAACTATGTGAAACTATTAAAAACTCACAAAACTATATAAAAAGAATAAAAGTGTTTAATACTCTATAAAATTATATAAAACAATATAAAACTGTATAAAACTATATAAAACTATATAAAACTATATAGAACTATATGGAGCTATATAAAACTATGTAAAACTAATAAAACTATATAAAACTATTTAAAACTATATAAAACTATATGAAACTATATAAAACTATATAAAACTATATAAACCAATATAAAACTACGTAAAACTTTATGAAACTATACAAAAGTATATAAAAGTATATAAAACAACATACAACTATATAAAACTATATAAGACTATATGAAACTATATAAAAGTATATAAAACTATATAAAACTGTACAAACTATGTAGAACTATATGGAGCTATATAAAACTATGTAAAACTAATAAAACTATATGAAACTATATAAAACTATATAAAAGTATATAAAACTATATAAAACTATATGAAACTGTATAGAACTATATAAATCTATGCAAAAGTATATAAAAATATATAAAATTATATAAAACTAATAAAACTATATAATACTATATAAAACTACATAAAACTATATAAAACTATATAAAACTAATAAAAGTATATGAAACTATATAAAACTATATAAAACTAATATAAAACTATATAAAACTATATAGAACAATACAAAACTATATAAAGCTGTATAAAATTATATAAAACTATATAAAACCATATAAAACTATATAAAAATATATAAAACTATATAAAACTATATAAAACTATATAAAACTATATAAAACAATATAAAACTATATAAATCTATATAAAACTAAATCAAACTATATTAAACTATATAAAACTATATAAAATTATATGAAACTGATAAAACTATATAAAAGTATATAATACTGATAAAACTATATAAAACTATGTAAAACTATATGATACTCATAAATGTATATAAAACTAATAAAACTATATAAAACTATATAAAACTATATAAAACTATATTAAACTATATAAAACTAATATAACTATATAAAACTATGAAAAACTAATAAAAACTCATAAAACTATATAAAACAATATAATACTATATAAAACTATATTAAACTATATTAAACTATATAAAACTATATAAAACAATATAAAACTGATAAAGCTATATAAAACTATGTAAAACTATATAAAACCATATAAAACTATGTATAACCATATAAAATTATATAAAACCAATAAAACTATATAAAACTATGTAAAAATATTAAAAACTCATAAAACAATATAAAACAATATAAAACTATATAGATCTATATAAAACTAAATAAAAGTATAATTAACTATATAAAATTATATGAAACTGATAAAACTATATTAAACTATGTAAAACTATATGAAACTAGTAAAAGTATATAAAACTAATAAAACTATATAAAACTATATAAAAGTATATAAAACTGATAAAACTATATAAAACTATGTAAAACTATATGATGCTCATAAATGTATATAAAACTAATAAAACTATATAAAACTATATAAAACTATATAAAACTATATAAAACTAGTTAAACTATATATAACTATGTAAAACTATATAAAACTATATGAAACTATATAAAACTATATAGAACAATATAAAACTATATAAAGCTGTATAAAATTATATAAAGTTGTATAAAACTATATAAAAATATATAAAACTATATGAAACTTTATAAAACTCATAAAACTATATAAAATTATGTAAAACTAATAAAACTATATGAAACTATATAAAACTATATAAAACTAGTTAATCTATATATAACTATGTAAAACTATATAAAACTATATGAAACTATATAAAACTTATAAAACTATATAAAACTATATAGAACAATATAAAACTATATAAAGCAGTATAAAATTATATAAAGCTGTATAAAACTATATAAAAATATATAAAACTATATGAAACTTTATAAAACTAATTAAACCGTATAAAACTATATAAAACTAATAAAACTATATAAAAGTATATACAAAACTATATAAAACTATATTAAACGATATAAAACTAATAAAACTATATAAAACTATATAAAACTATATAAAACTAATAAAACTATATAAAACCATGTAAAACTATGTAGAACTATATAAAACTATGTAAAACTATATAAAACTATATAAAAGTAGTTAAACTATATAAAATTATATAAAACTATATAAAACTATATTAAACTATATAAAACTATATAAAACTATATAAAACAATATAAAACTGATAAAGCTATATAAAACTATGTAAAACTATATGAAACTAATAAAACTATATAAAACTAATAAAACTATATAAAACTATATAAAACTATATAAAACTATATTAAACTATATAAAACTAATAAAACTATATAAAACAATATAAAACAATATAAAGCTCTATAAAATTGTATAAAATTATATAAACCTCATACAACTATATAAAACTATATAAAACTAATAAAACTATATAAAACTATATAAAACTATATAAAACTACATAAAACTATATAAAACTATATAAAACTAATAGAAGTATATGAAACTATATAAAACTATAGAAAACTAATAAAACTATATGAAACTATATAAAACTATATAAAACTAATAAAAGTATATAAAACTATATAAAACTATGTAAAACTATATAAAACTATATGAAACTATATAAAACTAATAAAACTATATAAAACTATATAGAAAAATATAAAACTATATAAAGATGAATAAAATTATATGAAACTATAAAAAACTATATGAAACTATATAAAACTATATAAAACTGATAAAGCTATATAAAACTATATAAAGCTATATATAACTATATAAACCTATATAAAACTAATAAAACTATATGAAACTATATAAAACTTATAAAACTATATAAAACTATATAGAACAATATAAAACTATATAAAGCAGTATAAAATTATATAAAGCTGTATAAAACTATTTAAAAATATATAAAACTATATGAAACTTTATAAAACTAATAAAACCGTATAAAACTATATAAAACTAATAAAACTATATAAAACCATGTAAAACTATGTAGAACTATATAAAACTATGTAAAACTATATAAAACTATATAAAAGTAGTTAAACTATATAAAACTATATAAAACCCTATAAAACTATATAAAATTATATAAAACCATATAAAACTATATAAAACTATATAAGACTATATAAAATTATGTAAAACTAATAAAACTATATAAAACTATATAAAACTAATAAAACTATATAAAACCATGTAAAACTATGTAGAACTATATAAAACTATATAAAACTATATAAGACTATATAAAATTATGTAAAACTAATAAAACTATATAAAACTATATAAAACTAATAAAGCTATATAAAACTATATAAAACTACATAAAACTATATAAAACTATACAAAACTAATAAAAGTATATGAAACTATGTAAAACTATATAAAGCTAATAAAACTATATAAAACCATATAGAACAATACAAAACTATATAAAGCTGTATAAAATTATATAAAACTATATAAAACTATATAAAACCATATAAAACCATATAAAACTATGTAAAACTATATAAAACAATATAAAACTATATAAATCTATATAAAACTAAATAAAAATATATAAAATTATATAAAACTAATAAAACTATATAAAACTATGTAAAACTATTAAAAACTCATAAAACTATATAAAACAATATAAAACTATATAAAACTATATAAAACTATATAAAACTATATAAAACTATATAAAACTATATAAAACTATATAAAACTGATAAAGCTATATAAAACTATATAAAGCTGTATATAACTATATAAACCTATATAAAACTAATAAAACTATATGAAACTATATAAAACTTATAAAACTATATAAAACTATATAGAACAATATAAAACTATATAAAGCAGTATAAAATTATATAAAGCTGTATAAAACTATATAAAAATATATAAAACTATATGAAACTTTATAAAACTAATAAAACCGTATAAAACTATATAAAACTAATAAAGCTATATAAAACTATATAAAACTACATAAAACTATATAAAACTATATAAAACTAATAAAAGTATATGAAACTATATAAAACTATATAAAACCATATAAAACCATATAAAACTATATAAAACTATATAAAACAATATAAAACTATATAAATCTATATAAAACTAAATAAAAATATATAAAATTATATAAAACTAATAAAACTATATAAAACTATGTAAAATTATTAAAAACTCATAAAACTATATAAAACAATATAAAACTATATAAAACTATATAAAACTATATTAAACTATATAAAACTATATAAAACAACATAAAACTGACAAAGCAATATAAAACTATGTGAAACTATATAAAACTGTATAAAACTATATAAAATTATATAAAACTATATAAAATTATATAAAACTATGTAAAACTAGTAAAAATATATAAAACTATATAAAACTATATAGAACCATATAAAACTATATAAAACTATATAAAACTATATGAAACAATATAAAACTATATAAATCTATATAAAACTAAATAAAACTATAATAAACTATATAAAACTATATAAAATTATATGAAACTGATAAAACTATATAAAATTATATGGAACTGATAAAACTATATAAAAGTATGTAAAACTATATAAAACTAATAAAACTATATAAAACTATACAAAACCATATAAAACTATATAAAACAATATAAAAGTATATAAAACTATATAAAGCTATATAAAACTATATAAAACTAATAAAAGTATGTGAAACTATATAAAACTATATAAAACTAATAAAACTATATAAAACTATATAGAACAATACAAAACTATATAAAGCTGTATAAAATTATATAAAACTATTTAAAATTATATAAAACTATGTAAAACTAATAAAACTATATAAAACTATATAAAACCATGTAAGACTATATAAAACTATATAAAGCTATATAAAACTATATAAAACTATATAAAACTATATTAAACTACATAAAACTATATAAAACTATATAAAACTGATAAAGCTATATAAAACTATGTAAAACTATATAAAACTATATAAAACTATATAAAATTATATAAAACTGTATAAAATTATATAAAACTATATAAAAGTATATAAAACTATGTAAAACTAATAATACTATATGAAACTATATAAAACTATATAAACCTCATACAACTATATAATACTATATAAAACTAATAAAACTATATAAAACTATGTAAAACTATATAAAACTATATAAAACTATTTAAAACTATACAAAACTAATAAAACTATATAAAACTATATAAAACTAATAAAGCTATATAAAACTATATATAGCTATATATAACTATATAAAACTATATAAAACTAATAAAACTATATGAAACTATATAAAACTATATAAAACTAGTTAAACTATATATAACTATATAAAACTATATAAAACTATATGAAACTATATAAAACTTATAAAACTATATAAAGCTATATAGAACAATATAAAACTATATAAAGCTGTATAGAATTATATAAAGCTATATAAAACTATATAAAAATATATAAAACTATATGAAACTTTATGAAACTAATAAAACTATATAAAACAATATAAAGGTATATAAAACTATATAAAGCTATATAAAACTATATAAAACTAATAAAAGTATATGGCACTATATAAAACTATATAAAACTAATAAAACTATATAAAACTATATAGAAGAATACAAAACTATATAAAGCTGTATAAAATTATATAAAACTATATAAAATTGTATAAAACTATGTAAAACTAATAAAACTATATAAAACTATATAAAACCATGTAAGACTATATAAAACTATGTAAAGATATATAAAACTATATAAAACTATATAAAACTATATAAAACTGACAAAGCTATATAAAACTATGTAAAACTATATAAAACTATATAAAACTATATAAAACTATATAAAATTATATAAAATTATATAAAAGTATATAAAACTATGTAAAACTAATAAAACTATATAAAACTATATAAAACTATATAAATCTCTATAAAATTGTATAAAATTATATAAAACTGTATGAAACTATGTAAAACTAATAAGACTATATAAAACTGTGTAAAACTAATAAAAATATATAAAACTATGTAAAACTATATAAAACTATAGAAAACAAATAAAACTATATAAAACTAATAAAGCTATATAAAACTCTAAAAAACTATATAAAATTATATAAAACCATATAAAACTATGTAAAACTATATAAGACTATATAAAACAATATAAAACTGCATAAAACTAATAAAACTATACAAAACTATGTGAAACTATTAAAAACTCACAAAACTATATAAAAAGAATAAAAGTGTTTAATACTCTATAAAATTATATAAAACAATATAAAACTGTATAAAACTATATAAAACTATATAAAACTATATAGAACTATATGGAGCTATATAAAACTATGTAAAACTAATAAAACTATATAAAACTATTTAAAACTATATAAAACTATATAAAACTATATAAAACTATATAAAACTATATAAACCAATATAAAACTACGTAAAACTTTATGAAACTATACAAAAGTATATAAAAGTATATAAAACAACATACAACTATATAAAACTATATAAGACTATATGAAACTATATAAAAGTATATAAAACTATATAAAACTGTACAAACTATATAGAACTATATGGAGCTATATAAAACTATGTAAAACTAATAAAACTATATGAAACTATATAAAACTATATAAAAGTATATAAAACTATATAAAACTATATGAAACTGTATAGAACTATATAAATCTATGCAAAAGTATATAAATCTGTATAAAACTGTATAAAACTACATAAAACTATATAAAATTATATAAGACTATATAAAACTATATAAAAGTGTATAAAACTATATAAAAACCATGTAAAACTACATAAAACAAACAAAAACTATATAAAACTATATAAAACTATATAAAACTATATAAAACTATATAAAACTATATAAAACTATATAAAAATATATAAAACTAATAAAACTATATAAAACTGTGTAAAACTATATAAAACTATGTAAAACTATTTAAACTATATAAAACCACATAAAACTATATAAAAGTATGTAAAACTATGTAATACCATATAAAACTATATAAGACTATATAAAACTCTATAAAACTATATAGAACTCTATATAATTATATAAAACTATATAAAACTGTATGAAACTATATAAATCTATATAAAAATATATAAAACTACATAAAACTATATGAAAGTATGTAAAACTATAGAAAACTCATAAAACTGTATAAAACTATATAAAACGATGTAAAACTACATAAAACTGTATAAAACTATATAAAACTATATAAAACTACATAAAACCTTATAAAACTGTATAAAACTATGTAAAACTATACAAAACTATACAAAACTAATAAAACTATATAAAACTATATAAAAGTGTATAAAACTATATAAAACTCTATAAAATTATATAAAACTATATAAAACTGTATAAAACTAATAAAACTATATAAAACTATGTAAAACTATGTAGAACTATATAAAACTACGTAAAACTATATGAAACTAATAAAACTGTATAAAACTATATAAAACGATGTAAAACTACATAAGAATGTATAAAACTATATGAAATTATATAAAACTATGTAAAACTATAAAAAACTATATAAAAGTATATAAAAGTATATAAAACTATACAAAACTATATAAAATTATATAAAACTATATAAAACTATATAAAACTGATAAAACTATATAAAACTATGTAATACTATATGAAACTCATAAATGTATATAAAACTAATGAAGCTATATAAAACTATATAAAAGCATATAAAAATCAATAATACTAATAAAAGTATATAAAACTATATAAAGCTATATAAAACTATATAAAACTATATAAAAATATGTAAAACTATATAAAACTATATAAAACTATATAAAACTATATAAAACTATATGAAACTTTATAAAACAAATAAAACTATGTAAACCTATGTAAAACTATATAAAACTATACAAAACTAATAAAACTATATAAAACTATATGAAACTTTATAAAACAAATAAAACTATGTAAACCTATGTAAAACTATATAAAACTATACAAAACTAATAAAACTATATAAAACTATATAAACTATATAAAACTATATAAAACTATGTAAAACTATATAAAACTATATAATGCTATATAAAACTATATAAAACTATATAAGACTATATAAAACTATGTAAAACTATATAACACTATATAAAACTATGTAAAACTATATAAGACTATATAAAAATATATAAAACAATATAAAACTATATAAATCTATATAAAACTATTTAAAACTATATGAAACTATTAAAAGTATATAAAACTAATCAAACTATATAAAACTATATAAAACTATATAAAACTATATAAAACTATATAAAACTATATAAAACTATGTAAAACTATATGAAACTATTAAAAGTATATAAAACTAATCAAACTATATAAAACTATATAAAACTATATAAAACTATATAAAACTATTTAAAACTATATAAAACTATAAAAAAACCATATAAAACTGTATAAAATTGATAAAACTATATAAAACTATGTAAAACTAAATGAAACTATTAAAAGTATATAAAACTAATAAAACTATATAAAACTATATAAAACTATATAAAACTGTATAAAACTAATAAAACTATATAAAACTATATAAAACTATATAAAACTAATAAAACTATATAAAACTATATAAAACCATATAAAACTATATAAAAACTATATGAAACTATTAAAAGTATATAAGACTAATAGAACTATATAAAACTATATAAAACTATATAAAACTATATAAAACTATATAAAACTATATAAAACTATAAAAAACTATATGAAACTATATAAAACTGATAAAACTATATAAAACTATGTAAAACTATATAAAACTATATAAAACTATATAAAACTATATAAAACTATATAAAACTATATAAAACTATATTATACTTTATAAAACTATATACAACTATATAAAACTATATAAAACTGTATAAAAGTATATAAAACTGATAAAACTATATAAAACTATATAAATCTATATAAAACTAAATAAAACTATATTAAACTATATAAAACTATATAAAATTATATGAAACTGATAAAACTATATAAAACTATGTAAAACTATATGAAACTATATGAAACTATATAAAACTTATAAAACTATACAAAACTATATAAAACTACATAAAACTATATAAAACTATATAAAACTAATGAAAGTATATGAAACTATATAAAACTATATAAAACTAATAAAACTATATAAAACTATATAGAACAATACAAAACTATATAAAGCTGTATAAAATTATATAAAACTATATAAAACTATATAAAACTATATAAAATTATATGAAACTGATAAAACTATATAAAAGTATATAATACTGATAAAACTATATAAAACTATGTAAAACTATATGATACTCATAAATGTATATAAAACTAATAAAACTATATAAAACTATATAAAACTATATAAAACTATATAAAACTATATAACACTATATAAAACTATATTAAACTCTATTAAACTATATAAAACTATATAAAACAATATAAAACTAATAAAGCTATATAAAACTATGTAAAACTATATAAAACTATATAAAACTATGTATAACCATATAAAATTATATAAAACTAATAAAACTATATAAAACTATGTAAAAATATTAAAAACTCATAAAACAATATAAAACAATATAAAACTATATAGATCTATATAAAACTAAATAAAACTATAATTAACTATATAAAATTATATGAAACTGATAAAACTATATTAAACTATGTAAAACTATATGAAACTAGTAAAAGTATATAAAACTAATAAAACTATATAAAACTATATAAAAGTATATAAAACTGATAAAACTATATAAAACTATGTAAAACTATATGATGCTCATAAATGTATATAAAACTAATAAAACTATATAAAACTATATAAAACTATATAAAACTATATAAAACTGGTTAAACTATATATAACTATGTAAAACTATATAAAACTATATGAAACTATATAAAACTTATAAAACTATATAAAGCTGTATAAAATTATATAAAGTTGTATAAAACTATATAAAAATATATAAAAGTATATGAAACTTTATAAAACTCATAAAACTATATAAAATTATGTAAAACTAATAAAACTATATGAAACTATATAAAACTATATAAAACTAGTTAATCTATATATAACTATGTAAAACTATATAAAACTATATGAAACTATATAAAACTTATAAAACTATATAAAACTATATAGAACAATATAAAACTATATAAAGCAGTATAAAATTATATAAAGCTGTATAAAACTATATAAAAATATATAAAACTATATGAAACTTTATAAAACTAATAAAACCGTATAAAACTATATAAAACTAATAAAACTATATAAAAGTATATATAAAAACTATATAAAACTATATTAAACGATATAAAACTAATAAAACTATAAAAAACTATATAAAACTATATAAAACTAATAAAACTATTTAAAACCATGTAAAACTATGTAGAACTATATAAAACTATGTAAAACTATATAAAACTATATAAAAGTAGTTAAACTATATAAAACTATATAAAACTATATAAAACTATATTAAACTATATAAAACTATATAAAACTATATAAAACTATATAAAACTGATAAAGCTATATAAAACTATGTAAAACTATATAAAACTAATAAAACTATATAAAACTAATAAAACTATATAAAACTATATAAAACTATATAAAACTATATTAAACTATATAAAACTAATAAAACTATATAAAACAATATAAAACTGATAAAGCTATATAAAACTATGTAAAACTATATAAAACTAATAAAACTATATAAAACTAATAAAACTATATAAAACTATATAAAACTATATAAAACTATATTAAACTATATAAAACTAATAAAACTATATAAAACAATATAAAACAATATAAAGCTCTATAAAATTGTATAAAATTATATAAACCTCATACAACTATATAAAACTATATAAAACTAATAAAACTATATAAAACTATATAAAACTATGTAAAACTATATAAAACTATATGAAACTATATAAAACTAAAAAAACTATATAAAACTATATAGAAAAATGTAAAACTATATAAAGATGAATAAAATTATATGAAACTATAAAAAACTATATGAAACTATATAAAACTATATAAAAATATAAAACTGATAAAGCTATATAAAACTATATAAAGCTATATATAACTATATAAACCTATATAAAACTAATAAAACTATATGAAACTATATAAAACTTATAAAACTATATAAACCTATATAGAACAATATAAAACTATATAAAGCAGTATAAAATTATATAAAGCTGTATAAAACTATATAAAAATATATAAAACTATATGAAACTTTATAAAACTAATAAAACCGTATAAAACTATATAAAACCATGTAAAACTATGTAGAACTATATAAAACTATGTAAAACTATATAAAACTATATAAAAGTAGTTAAACTATATAAAACTATATAAAACTATATAAAACTAGGTTAAACTATATAAAACTATATAAAACTATATAAAACTGATAAAGCTATATAAAACTATGTAAAACTATATAAAACTAATAAAACTATATAAAAGTATGTAGAACAATATAAAACTATATAAAACTATATAGAACTATATAAAACTATATAAAACCCTATAAAACTATATAAAATTATATAAAACCATATAAAACTATATAAAACTATATAAGACTATATAAAATTATGTAAAACTAATAAAACTATATAAAACTATATAAAACTAATAAAACTATATAAAACCATGTAAAACTATGTAGAACTATATAAAACTATGTAAAACTATATAAAACTATATAAAAGTAGTTAAACTATATAAGACTATATAAAACTATATTAAACTATATAAAACTATATAAAACTATATAAAACTATATAAAACTGATAAAGCTAAATTAAACTATCTAAAACTATATAAAACTAATAAAACTATATAAAAGTATGTAGAACAATATAAAACTATATAAAACTGTATAGAACTATATAAAACTATATAAGACTATATAAAATTATGTAAAACTAATAAAACTATATAAAACTATATAAAACTAATAAAGCTATATAAAACTATATAAAACTACATAAAACTATATAAAACTATATAAAACTAATAAAAGTATATGAAACTATGTAAAACTATATAAAGCTAATAAAACTATATAAAACCATATAGAACAATACAAAACTATATGAAGCTGTATAAAATTATATAAAACTATATAAAACTATATAAAACCATATAAAACCATATAAAACTATATAAAACTATATAAAACAATATAAAACTATATAAATCTATATAAAACTAAATAAAAATATATAAAATTATATAAAACTAATAAAACTATATAATACTATATAAAACTACATAAAACTATATAAAACTATATAAAACTAATAAAAGTATATGAAACTATATAAAACTATATAAAACTAATAAAACTATATAAAACTATATAGAACAATACAAAACTATATAAAGCTGTATAAAATTATATAAAACTATATAAAACCATATAAAACTATATAAAAATATATAAAACTATATAAAACTATATAAAACTATATAAAACTATATAAAACAATATAAAACTATATAAATCTATATAAAACTAAATCAAACTATATTAAACTATATAAAACTATATAAAATTATATGAAACTGATAAAACTATATAAAAGTATATAATACTGATAAAACTATATAAAAGTATGTAAAACTATATGATACTCATAAATGTATATAAAACTAATAAAACTATATAAAACTATATAAAACTATATAAAACTATATTAAACTATATAAAACTAATATAACTATATAAAACTATGAAAAACTAATAAAAACTCATAAAACTATATAAAACAATATAATACTATATAAAACTATATTAAACTATATTAAACTATATAAAACTATATAAAACAATATAAAACTGATAAAGCTATATAAAACTATGTAAAACTATATAAAACCATATAAAACTATGTATAACCATATAAAATTATATAAAACCAATAAAACTATATAAAACTATGTAAAAATATTAAAAACTCATAAAACAATATAAAACAATATAAAACTATATAGATCTATATAAAACTAAATAAAAGTATAATTAACTATATAAAATTATATGAAACTGATAAAACTATATTAAACTATGTAAAACTATATGAAACTAGTAAAAGTATATAAAACTAATAAAACTATATAAAACTATATAAAAGTATATAAAACTGATAAAACTATATAAAACTATGTAAAACTATATGATGCTCATAAATGTATATAAAACTAATAAAACTATATAAAACTATATAAAACTATATAAAACTATATAAAACTAGTTAAACTATATATAACTATGTAAAACTATATAAAACTATATGAAACTATATAAAACTATATAGAACAATATAAAACTATATAAAGCTGTATAAAATTATATAAAGTTGTATAAAACTATATAAAAGTATATAAAACTAATGAAACTATATAAAACAATGTAAAACTATGTAGAACTATATAAAGTTATGTAAAACTATATAAAACTATATAAAACTGTATAAAACTGATAAAACTATATAAAACTATGTAAAACTATATGAAACTCATAAATGTATATAAAACTAATGAAGCTATATAAAACTATATAAAAGCATATAAAAATCAATAATACTAATAAAAGTATATAAAACTATATAAAGCTATATAAAACTATATAAATCTATATAAAACCACATAAAACTATATAAAAGTATGTAAAACTATGTAATACCATATAAAACTATATAAGACTATATAAAACTCTATAAAACTATATAGAACTCTATATAATTATATAAAACTATATAAAACTGTATGAAACTATATAAATCTATATAAAACTATATAAAACACACATAAAACTATATGAAAGTATGTAAAACTATAGAAAACTCATAAACTGTATAAAACTATATAAAACGATGTAAAACTACATAAAACTGTATAAAACTATATAAAACTATATAAAACTATGTAAAACTATATAAAACTATACAAAACTAATAAAACTATATAAAACTATATAAAAGTATATAAAAGTATATAAAACTCTATAAACTTATATAAAACTATATTAAACTGTATAAGACTATATGAAACTTTATAAAACAAATAAAACTATATAAACCTATGTAAAACTATATAAAACTATACAAAACTAATAAAACTATATAAAACTATATAAACTATATAAAACTATATAAAACTATATAAAACTATGTAAAACTATATAAGACTATATAAAACAATATAAAACTATATAAATCTATATAAAATTATATAAAACTACATACAACTATATAAAACTATATAAAACAATATAAAACTATATAAAACTATATAAAACTATATGAAACTTTATGAAACAAATAAAACTATATAAACCTATGTAAAACTATATAAAACTATACAAAACTAATAAAACTATATAAAACTATATAAACTATATAAAACTATATAAAACTATATAAATCTATATAAAACTATTTAAAACTACATACAACTATATAAAACTATATAAAACAATATAAAACTATATAAAACTATGTAAAACTATTAAAAACTCATAAAACTATATAAGACAATATAAAACTATATAAAACTATATAAAACTACATACAACTATGTAATACCATATAAAACTATATAAAACTATATAAAAGTATATAAAACTATATAAAACTCTATAAAATTATATAAAACTATACAAAACTGTATAAAACTATATAAAACTATATAAAACTATATAAAACTATATAAAACTATATAAAATTGTATTAAACTATATAGAACTATATAAAACTATGCAAAACTATATAAAACTATATAAAAGTATATAAAACCATATAAAGCTATATAAAACTATATAAAACTATATAATAGTATATAGAACTGTATAAAACTATATAAAACTTTATAAAACTATGTAAAACTATATAAAACTATATAAAACCATGTCAAACTATATAAAACTATGTAAAACTATATAAAACAATATAAAACTAATAAAAGCATATAAAACTATGAAAAACTATATAAAAGTATAGAAAACTAATGAAACTATATAAAACAATGTAAAACTATGTAGAACTATATAAAGTTATGTAAAACTATATAAAACTATATAAAACTGTATAAAACTGATAAAACTATATAAAACTATGTAATACTATATGAAACTAATAAAAGTATATAAAACTAATAAAACTATATAAAACTATATAAAAGTATATAAAACTGATAAAACTATATAAAACTACGTAAAACTATATGAAACTCATAAATGTATATAAAACTAATGAAGCTATATAAAACTATATAAAAGCATATAAAAATCAATAATACTAATAAAAGTATATAAAACTATATAAAGCTATATAAAACTATATAATTCTATCTTAAACTATATAAAACTATATAAAAGTATATAAAACTAATAAAACTGTATAAAACTATATAAAACTATATAAAACTATATAAATCTATATAAAACTATATAAAACTACATACAACTATATAAAACTATATAAAACAATATAAAACTATATAGAAAATATACAAATCTATATAAAACTATGTAAAACTCTATAAATCTGTACAAAACTATATAAAAGTATATGAAACTATATAAAGTTCTATAAAACTAAATAGAACGATATAAAACTATGCAAAACTATATAAAACTATATAAAAACTATATAAAACTATATAATAGTATATAGAACTGTATAAAACTATATAAAACTTTATAAAACTATGTAAAACTATATAAAACTATATATAACCATGTAAAACTATATAAAACTAAGTAAAACTATATAAAACTATATAAACTATATAAAACTAATAAAACTATATAAAACTATGAATAACTATATAAAAGTATATAAAACTAATGAAACTATATAAAACAATGTAAAACTATGTAGAACTATCTAAAATTATGTAAAACTATATAAAACTATATAAAACTATATAAAAGTATATAAAAGTATTGTTGCGCTGGGCGGGTCCTGGGGTGCTCGCCCGCGACATGTTTATTTACAATGTTCTTATTTACACTAATATTTACAATTTCATACAAATATTACAGAATGTAGTCTATAGCTCAACACGTCTATTCACGTCAACGTTCGCTCAAAGACTACTCGTTTGTCTTCGTTTACTCTGACCAACTCCTTAGCGACCAGTTATTTCAACCCCCTTCAGATCCTAAGGGTTGGTTCAGCCGTGCGTGCTAGAGGGACGAGTTCGATACATCGCAACCTCGTTAATTCGATGTATCGCAGCAGTATATAAAACTATACAAAACTATATAAAACTATATAAAACTATGTAAAACTATATAAAACTGATAAAACTATATAAAACTATGTAATACTATATGAAACTAATAAAAGTATATAAAACTAATAAAACTATATAAAACTATATAAAACTATATAAAACTGATAAAACTATATAAAACTATGTAAAACTATATGAAACTCATAAATGTATATAAAACTAATGAAGCTATATAAAACTATATAAAAGCATATAAAAATCAATAATACTAATAGAAGTATATAAAACTATATAAAGCTATATAAAACTATATAAAACTATATATAAATATGTAAAACTATATAAAACTCTATAAAACAATGTAAAACTATATAAAACATATAAAACTATATAAAACGATGTAAAACTATTAAAAACTCATAAAACTATATAAGACAATATAAAAACTATATAAAACTATATAAAACTACATACATCTATATAATACCATATAAAACTCTATAAAATTATATAAAACTATATAAAACTGTATAAAACTATATAAAACTATATAGAACTATACAGAACTAAATGGAGCTATATAAAACTACGTAAAACTAATAAAACTATTTAAAACTATATAAAACTATGTAAAACTAAATGAAACTATTAAAAGTATATAAAACTAATAAAACCATATGAAACTATATAAAACCATGTAAAACTATATAAAACTATATAAAGCTATATAAAACTATATAAATCTATCTTAAACTATATAAAACTGTATAAAAGTATATAAAACTAATAAAACTGTATAAAACTATATAAAACTATATAAAACTATATAAAACTATATAAAACTATATGAAACTTTATAAAACAAATAAAACTATGTAAACATATGTAAAACTATATAAAACTATACAAAAATAATAAAACTATATAAAACTATATAAAATTATATAAAACTATATAAAACTATATAAAACTATATAAAACTATGTAAAACTATATAACACTATATAAAACTATGTAAAACTATATAAGACTATATAAAAGTATATAAAACAATATAAAACTATATAAATCTATATAAAATTATATAAAACTATATAGAACTATATAAAAGTATGCAAAAGTATATAAAACTATATAAAAGTATATAAAACTATATAAAACTATATAAAACTATATAATAGTATATAGAACTGTATAAAACTATATAAAACTTTATAAAACTGTGTAAAACTATATAAAACTATATATAACCATGCAAAACTATATAAAACTAAGTAAAACTATATAAAACTATATAAAACTAATAAAACTATATAAAACTATGAAAAAATATATAAAAGTATATAAAACTAATGAAACTATATAAAACAATGTAAAACTATGTAGAACTATATAAAATTATGTAAAACTATATAAAACTATATAAAACTATATAAAACTATATAAAACTATATAAAACTATATAAAACTATATAAAACTATATAAAACTATATAAAACTCTATAAAATTATATAAAACTATATAAAACTGTATAAAACTATATAAAACTATATAGAACTATACAGAACTAAATGGAGCTATATAAAACTATGTAAAACTAATAAAACTATTTAAAACTATATAAAACTAAGTAAAACTAAATGAAACTATTAAAAGTATATAAAACTAATGAAACCATATGGAACTATATAAAACCATGTAAAACTATATAAAACTATATAAAGCTATATAAAACTATATAAATCTATCTTAAACTATATAAAACTATATAAAAGTATATAAAACTAATAAAACTGTATAAAACTATATAAAACTATATAAAACTATATAAAACTATATAAAACTATATAAAACTATATAAAACTATATAAAACTATATAAAACTATATAAAACTATATAAAACTATGTAAAACTATATAACACTATATAAAACTATGTAAAACTATATAAGACTATATAAAAGTATATAAAACAATATAAAACTATATAAATCTATATAAAATTATATAAAACTACATACAACTATATAAAACTACATAAAACAATATAAAACTATATAGAACTATATAAAACTATATAAAACTATGTAAAACTCTATAAATCTGTACAAAACTATATAAAAGTATATAAAACTATATAAAATTGTATAAAACTATATAGAACTATATAAAACTATGCAAAAGTATATAAAACTATATAAAAGTATATAAAACAATATAAAACTATATAAAACTATATAATAGTATATAGAACTGTATAAAACTATATAAAACTTTATAAAACTATGTAAAACTATATAAAACTATATAGAACTATACAGAACTAAATGGAGCTATATAAAACTACGTAAAACTAATAAAACTATTTAAAACTATATAAAACTATTTAAAACTAAATGAAACTATTAAAAGTATATAAAACTAATAAAACCATATGAAACAATATAAAACCATGTAAAACTATATAAAACTATATAAAGCTATATAAAACTATATTAATCTATCTTAAACTATATAAAACTGTATAAAAGTATATAAAACTAATAAAACTGTATAAAACAATATAAAACTATATAAAACTATATAAAACTTTATAAAACTATGTAAAACTATATAAAACTATATAAAACTATATAAAACTAATAAAACTATATAAAACTATATAAAACTCTATAAAACTATTTAAAAGTATATAAAACTATATAAAACTATATAAAACTATATAAAACTATATAAAACTATATAAAACTGTATTAAACAATATAAAGCTATGAAAACTATATAAAACTGATGAAACTATATAAAACTATGTATAACTATATAAAACTATATAAAAATATATAAAACTGTACAAAACTATATATAACTATATAAAACTATATAAAACTATATAAAACTATATAAAACTATATAAAACTAATAAAACTGTATCAAACTATATAAAACCATGTAAAACTATATAAAACTATATAAAAGTATATAAAACTGATAAGACTATATAAAATTATGTAAAACTGTATGAAAGTCATAAATGTATATAAAACTAATAAAACTATATAAAACTATATAAAAGTATATAAAACTCAATAAAACTAATAAAAGTATATAAAACTATATAAAGCTATATAGAAATATATAAAACTATATAAAACTATATAAAACTGATAAAACTATATAAAACACTATAAACCTATATAGAAATATATAAAACTGTATAAAACTATATAGAAATATATAAAACCATATTAAACTATATAAAACTATATAAAACTATATAAAACTATATAAAACTGATAAAACTAT
This sequence comes from Nomia melanderi, assembly GCF_051020985.1. Lineage (NCBI taxonomy): Eukaryota > Metazoa > Arthropoda > Insecta > Hymenoptera > Halictidae > Nomia > Nomia melanderi. The sequence goes on along the minus strand of NW_027475515.1, from coordinate 11,569 downwards.
ATAAAACAATGTAAAACTATATAAAACTATATAAAACTATATAAAACTATATAAAACTATATTAAACTTTATAAAACTATATAAAACTATATAAAACTACATAAAACTATATTAAACTATATAAAACTATATAAAACTATACAAAACTATATAAAACTATATAAAACTATGTGAAATTATATAAAACTATATAAAACTATATAAAACTATATAAAACTATATGGAAATATATAAAACTGTGCAACACTATATAAAACTATGCAAAACTATATAAAACGGTATAGAACTGTATAAAACTATATAAAAGTATATAAAAGTATATAAAAGTATATAAAGCTATATAAAGCTATATAAAACTACATAAAACTCTATAAAACTATGTAAAACTATAAAAAGACTAATAAAACTATATAAAACCATGTAAAACTATGTAGAACTATATAAAACTATGTAAAATTATATAAAACTATATAAAACTAATAAAACTATATAAAACTATATAAAACTATATAAAACTACGTAAAACTATATAAAACTATATAAAACTATATAAAACTGATAGAACTATATAAAACTATATAAAACTATATAAAACTATATAAAACTATATAAAACTATATAAAACTATACAAAACTATATGAAACTATATAAAACTATGTAAAACTATATAAGACTATATAAAACAATATAAAACTATATAAATCTATATAAAATTATATAAAACTACATACAACTATATAAAACTATATAAAACAATATAAAACTATATAAAACTATATAAAACTATATGAAACTTTATGAAACAAATAAAACTATATAAACCTATGTAAAACTATATAAAACTATACAAAACTAATAAAACTATATAAAACTATATAAACTATATAAAACTATATAAAACTATATAAATCTATATAAAACTATTTAAAACTACATACAACTATATAAAACTATATAAAACAATATAAAACTATATAAAACTATGTAAAACTATTAAAAACTCATAAAACTATATAAGACAATATAAAACTATATAAAACTATATAAAACTACATACAACTATGTAATACCATATAAAACTATATAAAACTATATAAAAGTATATAAAACTATATAAAACTCTATAAAATTATATAAAACTATACAAAACTGTATAAAACTATATAAAACTATATAAAACTATATAAAACTATATAAAACTATATAAAATTGTATTAAACTATATAGAACTATATAAAACTATGCAAAACTATATAAAACTATATAAAAGTATATAAAACCATATAAAGCTATATAAAACTATATAAAACTATATAATAGTATATAGAACTGTATAAAACTATATAAAACTTTATAAAACTATGTAAAACTATATAAAACTATATAAAACCATGTCAAACTATATAAAACTATGTAAAACTATATAAAACAATATAAAACTAATAAAAGCATATAAAACTATGAAAAACTATATAAAAGTATAGAAAACTAATGAAACTATATAAAACAATGTAAAACTATGTAGAACTATATAAAGTTATGTAAAACTATATAAAACTATATAAAACTGTATAAAACTGATAAAACTATATAAAACTATGTAATACTATATGAAACTAATAAAAGTATATAAAACTAATAAAACTATATAAAACTATATAAAAGTATATAAAACTGATAAAACTATATAAAACTACGTAAAACTATATGAAACTCATAAATGTATATAAAACTAATGAAGCTATATAAAACTATATAAAAGCATATAAAAATCAATAATACTAATAAAAGTATATAAAACTATATAAAGCTATATAAAACTATATAATTCTATCTTAAACTATATAAAACTATATAAAAGTATATAAAACTAATAAAACTGTATAAAACTATATAAAACTATATAAAACTATATAAATCTATATAAAACTATATAAAACTACATACAACTATATAAAACTATATAAAACAATATAAAACTATATAGAAATATACAAATCTATATAAAACTATGTAAAACTCTATAAATCTGTACAAAACTATATAAAAGTATATGAAACTATATAAAGTTCTATAAAACTAAATAGAACGATATAAAACTATGCAAAACTATATAAAACTATATAAAACTATATAAAACTATATAATAGTATATAGAACTGTATAAAACTATATAAAACTTTATAAAACTATGTAAAACTATATAAAACTATATATAACCATGTAAAACTATATAAAACTAAGTAAAACTATATAAAACTATATAAAACTATATAAAACTAATAAAACTATATAAAACTATGAATAACTATATAAAAGTATATAAAACTAATGAAACTATATAAAACAATGTAAAACTATGTAGAACTATCTAAAATTATGTAAAACTATATAAAACTATATAAAACTATATAAAAGTATATAAAAGTATTGTTGCGCTGGGCGGGTCCTGGGGTGCTCGCCCGCGACATGTTTATTTACAATGTTCTTATTTACACTAATATTTACAATTTCATACAAATATTACAGAATGTAGTCTATAGCTCAACACGTCTATTCACGTCAACGTTCGCTCAAAGACTACTCGTTTGTCTTCGTTTACTCTGACCAACTCCTTAGCGACCAGTTTATTTCAACCCCCTTCAGATCCTAAGGGTTGGTTCAGCCGTGCGTGCTAGAGGGACGAGTTCGATACATCGCAACCTCGTTAATTCGATGTATCGCAGCAGTATATAAAACTATACAAAACTATATAAAACTATATAAAACTATGTAAAACTATATAAAACTGATAAAACTATATAAAACTATGTAATACTATATGAAACTAATAAAAGTATATAAAACTAATAAAACTATATAAAACTATATAAAACTATATAAAACTGATAAAACTATATAAAACTATGTAAAACTATATGAAACTCATAAATGTATATAAAACTAATGAAGCTATATAAAACTATATAAAAGCATATAAAAATCAATAATACTAATAGAAGTATATAAAACTATATAAAGCTATATAAAACTATATAAAACTATATATAAATATGTAAAACTATATAAAACTCTATAAAACAATGTAAAACTATATAAAACATATAAAACTATATAAAACGATGTAAAACTATTAAAAACTCATAAAACTATATAAGACAATATAAAACTATATAAAACTATATAAAACTACATACATCTATATAATACCATATAAAACTCTATAAAATTATATAAAACTATATAAAACTGTATAAAACTATATAAAACTATATAGAACTATACAGAACTAAATGGAGCTATATAAAACTACGTAAAACTAATAAAACTATTTAAAACTATATAAAACTATGTAAAACTAAATGAAACTATTAAAAGTATATAAAACTAATAAAACCATATGAAACTATATAAAACCATGTAAAACTATATAAAACTATATAAAGCTATATAAAACTATATAAATCTATCTTAAACTATATAAAACTGTATAAAAGTATATAAAACTAATAAAACTGTATAAAACTATATAAAACTATATAAAACTATATAAAACTATATAAAACTATATGAAACTTTATAAAACAAATAAAACTATGTAAACATATGTAAAACTATATAAAACTATACAAAAATAATAAAACTATATAAAACTATATAAAATTATATAAAACTATATAAAACTATATAAAACTATATAAAACTATGTAAAACTATATAACACTATATAAAACTATGTAAAACTATATAAGACTATATAAAAGTATATAAAACAATATAAAACTATATAAATCTATATAAAATTATATAAAACTATATAGAACTATATAAAAGTATGCAAAAGTATATAAAACTATATAAAAGTATATAAAACTATATAAAACTATATAAAACTATATAATAGTATATAGAACTGTATAAAACTATATAAAACTTTATAAAACTGTGTAAAACTATATAAAACTATATATAACCATGCAAAACTATATAAAACTAAGTAAAACTATATAAAACTATATAAAACTAATAAAACTATATAAAACTATGAAAAAATATATAAAAGTATATAAAACTAATGAAACTATATAAAACAATGTAAAACTATGTAGAACTATATAAAATTATGTAAAACTATATAAAACTATATAAAACTATATAAAACTATATAAAACTATATAAAACTATATAAAACTATATAAAACTATATAAAACTATATAAAACTCTATAAAATTATATAAAACTATATAAAACTGTATAAAACTATATAAAACTATATAGAACTATACAGAACTAAATGGAGCTATATAAAACTATGTAAAACTAATAAAACTATTTAAAACTATATAAAACTAAGTAAAACTAAATGAAACTATTAAAAGTATATAAAACTAATGAAACCATATGGAACTATATAAAACCATGTAAAACTATATAAAACTATATAAAGCTATATAAAACTATATAAATCTATCTTAAACTATATAAAACTATATAAAAGTATATAAAACTAATAAAACTGTATAAAACTATATAAAACTATATAAAACTATATAAAACTATATAAAACTATATAAAACTATATAAAACTATATAAAACTATATAAAACTATATAAAACTATATAAAACTATGTAAAACTATATAACACTATATAAAACTATGTAAAACTATATAAGACTATATAAAAGTATATAAAACAATATAAAACTATATAAATCTATATAAAATTATATAAAACTACATACAACTATATAAAACTACATAAAACAATATAAAACTATATAGAACTATATAAAACTATATAAAACTATGTAAAACTCTATAAATCTGTACAAAACTATATAAAAGTATATAAAACTATATAAAATTGTATAAAACTATATAGAACTATATAAAACTATGCAAAAGTATATAAAACTATATAAAAGTATATAAAACAATATAAAACTATATAAAACTATATAATAGTATATAGAACTGTATAAAACTATATAAAACTTTATAAAACTATGTAAAACTATATAAAACTATATAGAACTATACAGAACTAAATGGAGCTATATAAAACTACGTAAAACTAATAAAACTATTTAAAACTATATAAAACTATTTAAAACTAAATGAAACTATTAAAAGTATATAAAACTAATAAAACCATATGAAACAATATAAAACCATGTAAAACTATATAAAACTATATAAAGCTATATAAAACTATATTAATCTATCTTAAACTATATAAAACTGTATAAAAGTATATAAAACTAATAAAACTGTATAAAACAATATAAAACTATATAAAACTATATAAAACTTTATAAAACTATGTAAAACTATATAAAACTATATAAAACTATATAAAACTAATAAAACTATATAAAACTATATAAAACTCTATAAAACTATTTAAAAGTATATAAAACTATATAAAACTATATAAAACTATATAAAACTATATAAAACTATATAAAACTGTATTAAACAATATAAAGCTATGAAAACTATATAAAACTGATGAAACTATATAAAACTATGTATAACTATATAAAACTATATAAAAATATATAAAACTGTACAAAACTATATATAACTATATAAAACTATATAAAACTATATAAAACTATATAAAACTATATAAAACTAATAAAACTGTATCAAACTATATAAAACCATGTAAAACTATATAAAACTATATAAAAGTATATAAAACTGATAAGACTATATAAAATTATGTAAAACTGTATGAAAGTCATAAATGTATATAAAACTAATAAAACTATATAAAACTATATAAAAGTATATAAAACTCAATAAAACTAATAAAAGTATATAAAACTATATAAAGCTATATAGAAATATATAAAACTATATAAAACTATATAAAACTGATAAAACTATATAAAACACTATAAACCTATATAGAAATATATAAAACTGTATAAAACTATATAGAAATATATAAAACCATATTAAACTATATAAAACTATATAAAACTATATAAAACTATATAAAACTGATAAAACTATATAAAACAATGTAAAACTATATAAAACTATATAAAACTATATAAAACTATATAAAACTATATTAAACTTTATAAAACTATATAAAACTATATAAAACTACATAAAACTATATTAAACTATATAAAACTATATAAAACTATACAAAACTATATAAAACTATATAAAACTATGTGAAATTATATAAAACTATATAAAACTATATAAAACTATATAAAACTATATGGAAATATATAAAACTGTGCAACACTATATAAAACTATGCAAAACTATATAAAACGGTATAGAACTGTATAAAACTATATAAAAGTATATAAAAGTATATAAAAGTATATAAAGCTATATAAAGCTATATAAAACTACATAAAACTCTATAAAACTATGTAAAACTATAAAAAGACTAATAAAACTATATAAAACCATGTAAAACTATGTAGAACTATATAAAACTATGTAAAATTATATAAAACTATATAAAACTAATAAAACTATATAAAACTATATAAAACTATATAAAACTACGTAAAACTATATAAAACTATATAAAACTATATAAAACTGATAGAACTATATAAAACTATATAAAACTATATAAAACTATATAAAACTATATAAAACTATATAAAACTATACAAAACTATATGAAACTATATAAAACTATATAAAACTATATAAAACTGATAAAACTATATAAAGCTATGTAAAACTATATAAAAGTATATAAATGTATATAAAAGTATATAAAAGTATATAAAACTATATAAAACTATATAAAACTATGTAAAACTATATAAAACTAATAAAACTAATAAAACTGTATAAAACTATATAAAACCATGTAAAACTAGATAAAACTGTATAAAACTATATAAAAGTATATAAAACTATATAAAACTAATAAAACCAATAAAACTGTATAAAACTATATAAAACCATGTAAAGCTACACAAAACTATATAAAACTATATAAAACTATATAAAACTATATAAAACTATATAAAACTATATAAAACTATATAAAACTGTATAAAACTATATAAAACTATATAAAACTATATAAAACTATATAAAAAATGTAAAACTATATAAAACTAATAAAACTATATAAAACTATGTAAAACTACATAAAACTATATTAAACTATATAAAACTATATAAAACTGATAAAACTATATAAAACAATGTAAAACTATATAAAACTATATAAAATTATATAAAACTATATAAAACTATATTAAACTTTATAAAACTATATAAAACTATATAAAACTACATAAAACTATATTAAACTATATAAAACTATATAAAACTATACAAAACTATATAAAACTATATAGAACTATATAAAAGTATATAAAAGTATATAAAAGTATATAAAGCTATATAAAGCTATATAGAACTATATAAAGCTATATAAAGCAATATAAAACTACATAAAACTCTATAAAACTATGTAAAACTATAAAAAGACTAATAAAACTATATAAAACCATGTAAAACTATGTAGAACTATATAAAACTATGTAAAACTATATAAAACTATATAAAACTAATAAAACTATATAAAACTATATAAAACTATATAAAACTACGTATAACTATATAAAACTATATAAAACTGATAGAACTATATAAAACTATATAAAACTATATAAAACTATATAAAACTATATAAAACTATTCAAAACTATATGAAACTATATAAAACTATATAAAACTATATAAAACTGATAAAACTATATAAAGCTATGTAAAACTATATAAAAGTATATAAATGTATATAAAAGTATATAAAAGTATATAAAACTATATAAAACTATATAAAACTATGTAAAACTATATAAAACTAATAAAACTAATAAAACTGTATAAAACTATATAAAACCATGTAAAACTAGATAAAACTGTATAAAACTATATAAAAGTATATAAAACTATATAAAACTAATAAAACTAATAAAACTGTATAAAACTATATAAAACCATGTAAAGCTACACAAAACTATATAAAACTATATAAAACTATATAAAACTATATTAAACTATATAAAACTATATAAAACTATATAAAACTGTATAAAACTATATGAAACTATATAAAACTATATAAAACTATATAAAACAATGTAAAACTATATAAAACTAATAAAACTATATAAAACTATGTAAAAGTATTAAAACTATATAAAACTATATAAAACTATATAAAACTATATAAAACTATATAGAACTATATAAAACTATATAAAACTAAAAAAACTGTATAAAACTATATAAAACCATGTAAAACTACATAAAACTATATAAAACTATATAAAACAGTATAGAACTATACAAAACTAATAAAACTGTATAAAACTATATAAAACCATGTAAAACCACATATAAACTATATAAAACTATATAAATCTATATAAAACTGATAAAACTATATAAAACTATATAAAACTATATAAAACTATATAAAACTATATAAAACTATATTAAGCTATATAAAACTATGAAAACTATATAAAACTGATGAAACTATATAAAACTATGTATAACTATATAAAACTATATAAAAATATATAAAACTATACAAAACTATATAAAACTATATAAACCCTATAAAACCATATAAAACTAGATAAAACTGTATAAAACTATATAAAACAATATAGAACTATATAAAACTAATAAAAGTAAGAAAACGGTATTAAACTATATAAAACCATGTAAAACTACATAAAACTATAAAGACCTATATATAACTATATTAAACTATATAAAACTTTATAAAACTATATAAAACTATATAAAACTATATAAAACTATATAAAACTATATAAAACTATATTAAACTATATAAAAGTATGAAAACTATATAAAACTGATGAAACTATATAAAACTATGTATAACTATATAAAACTATATAAAAATATATAAAACTATACAAAACTATATGAAACTAATAAAACTGTATAAAACTATATAAAAGCATGTAAAACTACATAAAACTGTATAAAACTATATAAAACCATGTAAAGCTACATAAAACTGTATAAAACTATATAAAACAATGTAGAACTATGTAAAACTAATAAACCTATATGAAACTATGTAAAACTATATAAAAGTATCTAAAACTAATAAAGTTATATAAAACTCTATAAAAGTATATAAAAATAATAAAACTATATAAAACTATATGAAAGTATATAAAACTGATAAAACTATATAAAACTATGTAAAACTATATGAAACTCATAAATGTATATAAAACTAATAAAACAATATAAAACTATATAAAACTATATATCAAACTGTATTAAACTATATAAAACTATATTAAACTATATAAAACTATATAAAACTACATAAAACTATGCAAAACTGATAAAACTATATAAAACTATACAAAACTATATAGAACTATATAAAACTATGTAAAACTATGTAAAACTATATAAAACTATATAAAACTGACAGAACTATATAAAACTATGTAAAACTATATAAAACTATATAAAACTATACAAAACTATATAAAACTATATAAAACTATGTAAAACTATATAAAACTATATAAAACTATATAAAACTATATAAAACTATAAATAACAATGTAAAATTATATAAAACTATATAAAACTATATTAAACTATATAAAACTATGAAAACTATATAAAACAATGTATAACTATATAAAACTATATAAAAATATATAAAACTATACAAAACTATATAAAACTATATAAAACTATATAAAACTATATAAAACTGACAGAACTATATAAAACTATGTAAAACTATATAAAACTATATAAAACTATACAAAACTATATAAAACTATATAAAACTATGTAAAACTATATAAAACTATATAAAAATATATTAAACTTTATAAAACTATATAAAACTATATAAAACTACATAAAACTATATTAAACTATATAAAACTCTATAAAACTATGTAAAACTATAAAAAAATATATAAAACTCTATAAAACTATATAAAACTATATAAAAACATATAAAACTATATAAAACTATATAAAACTATATAAAACTATATGGAGCTATATAAAACTATATAAAACTAATAAAACTATATTAAACTTTATAAAACTATATAAAACTATACAAAACTATATAAAACTATATAAAACTATGTAAAATTATGTAAAACTATATAAAACTATATAAAACTATATAAAACTATGTAAAATTATGTAAAGCTATATAAAACTATATAAAACTATATGGAAATATATAAAACTATGCAACACTATATAAAACTATGCAAAACTATATAAAACGGTATAGAACTGTATAAAACTATGTAAAAGTATATAAAAGTATATAAAAGTATGTAAAGCTATATAAAGCTATATAGAACAATATAAAGCTATATAAAACTATATAAAACTACATAAAACTATATTAAACTATATAAAACTATATAAACCTATATGAAACTGATAAAACTATATAAAACTATATTAAACTATATAAAACTATGAAAACTATAAAACTGATGAAACTATATAAAACTATGAAAAACTATATAAAACTATATAAAACTATATAAAACTATATAAAACTATATAAAACTATAAAAAACTATATAAAACTCTATAAAACTATATAAAACTATATAAAAACATATAAAACTATATAAAACTATATAAAACTATATAACAGTATATAAAGCTCTATAAAGCTATATAGAACAATATAAAGCTATATAAAGCTATATAAAACTACATAAAACTATATAAAACTATATAAAATTCTATAAAACTATATAAAATTATATAAAAGTAAATAAAACTGATAAAACAATATAGAACTATATAAAACTATATAAAACTATATAAAAGTATATAAAACTCAATAAAACTAATAAAAGTGTATAAAACTATATAAAGGTATATAGAACTATATATAAAACTATATAAAACTAATAAAACTGTATAAAACTATATAAAAATATAAAACTATATAAAACTATATAAAACTATATAAAACTATATAAAACTATATAAAACCAATAAAACTGTATAAAAATATATAAAACCATGTAAAACTACAATAAAACTATATAGAAATATATAAAACTATATTAAACTATATAAAACTATATAACACTATATAAAACTATATGAAACTAATAAAACTGTATAAAACTATATAAAACCATGTAAAACTAGATAAAACTGTTTAAAACTATATGAAAGTATATAAAACTATATAAAACTAATAAAACTAATAAAACGGTATAAAACTATATAAAACCATGTAAAGCTACATAAAACCAAATTAAAATATATAAAACTATATAAAACTATATTAAACTATATAAAACTATATGAAACTGTATAAAACTATATAAAACTATATAAAACTATATAAAACAATGTAAAACTATATAAAACTATATAAAACTATATAAAACTATATAAAACTATATAAAACTATATAAAACTATATAAAACTATATAAAACTATATAAAACTCTATAAAACCATATAAAACTATATAAATCTCTATAAAAGTAT
>NW_027475514.1:32500-37500 GCF_051020985.1 Nomia melanderi | reverse complement strand
GGGCACTGGTAAAGGGTGGCGATGATGCGTTCTATAATAGAAATACCCGTCGTAGCGTTTCTTCCGAGTCAACCCGCTCACGAAACTCTCTCTCGTCGTGGAATCCCCGCGTCGGAGGGTAAAACGCGATATATAATAGTATATGCCAGTGGTTCGCGCGCGTCGTCTCTGAGATACGCGGTCGACAGAGTTCCGAAAACACGTGATGTGCCACGATTTCCGTGCGTCTTACATCTTTCGACGATGGGACGATCCACGCGAAGAGAACGTTCGTGCTTGCGTGAGGTGCAACAGCGTCGATTCGCTTTTCTGTACGGGGAGAAATAGAACGTTGAGTTGACTTATCGGGTCTTCGTTGGAATTACCGTCGCTGGCATTGTAAACTCCAGATGACCTTGTGATTCCTTCGTCGGGCACTGGTAAAGGGTGGCGATGATTCGTTCTATAATAGTAATACCCGTCGTAGCGTTTCGACCGATGTCACCCGCCACGAATGTCTCTCTCGACGTGGAAACCCCGCGCCGAAGAGTAAACGCGAAGGCTTACCATACGAAAGAAAACGGTATTATACGCCTGTGGTATGTGCGTCTCGGCTCTGTGATACGCGATCGGCAGAGTTACAAAAAAACGTTGATGGGCCACGATTTCCGTGCGTCTTACATCTTTCGACGATGGGACGATCCACGCGAAGAGTAGTTACGTGCTCGCGCGAGGTGCGATAGCGTCGATTCGCTTTTCTGTACGGGGAGAAATAGAACGATGAGTTGACTTATCGGGTCTTCGTTGGAATTACCGTCGCTGGCATTGTAAACTCCAGATGACCTTGTGATTCCTTCGTCGGGCACTGGTAAAGGGTGGCGATGATTCGTTCTATAATAGAAATACCCGTCGTAGCGATTCGGCCGAGACACCCGCCACGAAACTCTCTCTCGTCGTGGAATCCCCATGTCGGAGAGTAAAACGCGAAGGCTAACTATATAAGAAACATATAGTATTATTTATGCCTGTGGTTCTCCGTTTGTCCTACTCTCAGATACGCGACTCGGAGAGTTACGAATAATCGTGATGGACCACGATTTCTGTACGTCTTACATCTTTCGACGATGGGACGATCCACGCGAAGAGATCATTCCTGCTTGCGTGAGGTGCGATAGCGCCGATTCGCTTTTCTGTACGGGGAGAAATAGAACGATGAGTTGACTTATCGGGTCTTCGTTGGAATTACCGTCGCTGGCATTGTAAACTCCAGATGACCTTGTGATTCCTTCGTCGGGCACTGGTAAAGGGTGGCGATGATTCGTTCTATAATAGAAATACCCGTCGTAGCGATTCGGCCGTGTCACCCGCCACGAAAATCTCTCTCGTCGTGGAATCCCCGCGTCGTAGAGTAAACGCGAAGGCTTGCTATAGAAGACTATAGTTTATACGCCTGTGGTTCACCGGTTGCCTGCTCTCCGGGGTACGCGATCGCGCAGGAGTTACGGAAGAACTTGATGGGCCACGATCTCCAAGCGGCTATATCTTTCGACGATGGGACGATTCACGCGAAGAGAACGTTCGTGCATGCGTGAGGTGCGATAGCGTTGATTCGCTTGTCTGTACGGGGAGAAATAGAACGATGAGTTGACTTATCGGGTCTTCGTTGGAATTACCGTCGCTGGCATTGTAAACTCCAGATGACCTTGTGATTCCTTCGTCGGGCACTGGTAAAGGGTGGCGATGATTCGTTCTATAATAGAAATACCCGTCGTAGCGTTTCGACCGATGTCACCCGCCACGAAATTCTCTCTCGTCGTGGAATCCCCGCGTCGGAGAGTAAAACGCGAAGGCTAACTATATAAGAAACATATAGTATTATTTATGCCTGTGGTTCTCCGTTTGTCCTACTCTCAGATACGCGACTCGGAGAGTTACGAATAATCGTGATGGACCACGATTTCTGTACGTCTTACATCTTTCGACGATGGGACGATCCACGCGAAGAGATCATTCCTGCTTGCGTGAGGTGCGATAGCGCCGATTCGCTTTTCTGTACGGGGAGAAATAGAACGATGAGTTGACTTATCGGGTCTTCGTTGGAATTACCGTCGCTGGCATTGTAAACTCCAGATGACCTTGTGATTCCTTCGTCGGGCACTGGTAAAGGGTGGCGATGATTCGTTCTATAATAGAAATACCCGTCGTAGCGATTCGGCCGTGTCACCCGCCACGAAAATCTCTCTCGTCGTGGAATCCCCGCGTCGTAGAGTAAACGCGAAGGCTTGCTATAGAAGACTATAGTTTATACGCCTGTGGTTCACCGGTTGCCTGCTCTCCGGGGTACGCGATCGCGCAGGAGTTACGGAAGAACTTGATGGGCCACGATCTCCAAGCGGCTATATCTTTCGACGATGGGACGATTCACGCGAAGAGAACGTTCGTGCATGCGTGAGGTGCGATAGCGTTGATTCGCTTGTCTGTACGGGGAGAAATAGAACGATGAGTTGACTTATCGGGTCTTCGTTGGAATTACCGTCGCTGGCATTGTAAACTCCAGATGACCTTGTGATTCCTTCGTCGGGCACTGGTAAAGGGTGGCGATGATTCGTTCTATAATAGAAATACCCGTCGTAGCGTTTCGACCGATGTCACCCGCCACGAAATTCTCTCTCGTCGTGGAATCCCCGCGTCGGAGAGTAACCGCCGAAGGCTTGCTATAGAAGACTATAGTTTATACGCCTGTGGTTCACCGGTTGCCGGCTCTCCGGGGCACGCGATCGCGCGAAGGTTACGGAGGGACGTGAAGCGCCCGAGCAATGAAACGTCCGCAGGAGGAAACGAGCAACCGCCGAACATTGTTTCGCGACGTTTCCATAATGTATTGTCGTTTCGCTCGCATCCCGCTTCTTTCCCCTAGTTTCCTCGACGCGTAGTTTCGCAGCCTTAGTGGACGAATCATTCTCGATTCGAGGAAAGATATGCAGTGGGGCGTGCAATGAGCCCGCCAGAGACCACGATCTCCAATGCGTCTTTACATCTTTCGACGATGGGATGATCCACGCGAAGAGAACGTTCGTGCTTGCGCGAGGTGCGTTAGCGTCGATTCGCTTTTCTGTACGGGGAGAAATAGAACGATGAGTTGACTTATCGGGTCTTCGTTGGAATTACCGTCGCTGGCATTGTAAACTCCAGATGACCTTGTGATTCCTTCGTCGGGCACTGGTAAAGGGTGGCGATGATTCGTTCTATAATAGAAATACCCGTCGTAGCGATTCGGCCGAGTCACCCGCCACGAAACTGTCTCTCTTTCGTCGTGGAAACCCCGCGTCGGAGAGTAAAACGCGCGAAGGCTGTGACTGTAACATATATATATACAGTATACAATGCCTGTGGTTTTTGCGCGTGTCGGCTCTTCGGTATACGCGATCGGCCAGAGTTACGGAGGGACGGTGAAGCGCACGAGAAATTGAAACGGCCGCACGATTGGAACCGAGCAACCGTCGAACATTGTTTCGCGACGTTTCCATAATGCGTTTTCGTTTCGCTCGCATACCGCTTCTTTTCCCCTAGTCTCTGAGACGCGTTTTCGAGCCGTTCTTCTACTATCGATTCTCGTAGAGAGAAGGGACCGGGTAGTCTGGAAGTGGAACCCGCATCTTGCGTGTACCGTACACGGAATTGAGAGGACCGGCCGTGAAGCTCGTTTTAAAGCCGTGCGTCTGACACCCAACTCTTGCGCGCCAATTTCGCGGCAAGAGATAATATGGGACGAATGACCGGCAAAGAGCCAGCTGTGAAGTCTGTTTTTTTAATCGAATCCGTGGACGTGTGTATGCCGTAGCGTCGCTCGTCGTGTTCGTTCATGGTCGTTCCGAGAGAAAGAACGAAAGCGGTAACGAAGGGACCGGCCGTGAAGCTCGTTTTAAAGCCGCGCGTCTGACACCCAACTCTTGCGCGCCAATTTCGCGGCAAGAGATAACATGGGACGAATGACCGGCAAAGAGCCAGCTGTGAAGTCTTTTTTCATTATTTGCTTTCAATCGATCGATCGGTACGATTCGTGCAACGTTTCGCGCGATGCGACGCGAAAACATGCGCGCAACAATAGATGCGTCTGATCGGAAGAACGCGAGGGTCGACTGCACGCGATGGATTCAGTATCGGGTAGGATACAAAATATATCCCCGTCGTTTCCACGCGTGCGAGTCTTCTGCGTCTTTCGCGGGTTTTTGAATGCACTATACGCCCGGAACGTCGAGAAATATATACATATTACTTGAACGTTTTTCGTCTCGAAAGGCTTCGGTGTCGTCTCCAAGGCGACGCCTGAATCTCCTTCGCGCGCTGGTCGGAGATTCAGGTATCAACTTTTATCTTCTCTTTGAAAGAAGAGAGATATTAGGTCGAACAAATGAGAATAAAATTATATATGTGAAATATAAAATTTATACGATTACCCTGAACGGTGGATCACTTGGCTCGTGGGTCGATGAAGAACGCAGCTAATTGCGCGTCAACGTGTGAACTGCAGGACACATGAACATCGACATTTCGAACGCACATTGCGGTCCACGGATACAATTCCTGGACCACGCCTGGCTGAGGGTCGTTTACGTACCATACACTGCTTGCGTAGCTCTGTCAAATCCCCGCCGTCGTTCACCTCTTCGGATCGAACGTTTTTTTACCGAAGGGCGCAAAGAACGTTTCTGAGTCGGGTTAAGAGAAGGATGCTACGTACGAGCGAACGATGGGTGTCTCGTCGGCGTTTGTCGCGGACACGCGAAAATTCTGTGAATTTCACGGACAGTGTACGTTCTAGTTGTTGCAAAACGATCGGAATCGTTTGTATGGACTCGCGTGAGTGTTCGCGGCGTCGTGCGTCGTTCAATTACGACCGCCCGCGGATACCGCTCCACTGCGATATGGATCTGAGCGACAACTTTTTCGGCTGTTCGTGAGATGAACGGTTTCGTGTGTTTAGAAAAATTTTTTTTCCCGCGCTCCCGACGTCACCTGAA
>NW_027475514.1:25000-27500 GCF_051020985.1 Nomia melanderi | reverse complement strand
GAGGAGTAGTCGCGCCGATGAGGCGACGGCTACTGCCTCGCGCAGCAGGAGCGTCAGTGTGCGTAGGCGTCGCAACAGCCGCGATAGCAGTGCGGGATCGAAGCGCGCGAGGACTGACGAGAGTGTGAATGTGAGCGAGTGTGAGATGAGTGACAATGAGAGTGTGCGTGGTGAATTGAATGTGGGTGCGGATCTGTGTGCGAGCGTTATGACTGTGCGTGAGTGTGATGTTGAGAAAGATGTGATGAATGTGATGCGTGCGATAGGTGAGCGTGTAAGAAAATGTGTGTTGAGTGACAGTAATCGTGTGAGTAAAAGTGTAAGTGAGATTGTGTTGGGATGCATGAGTGAGTATGAGCAGTGTGTGGTTAAGCTTATGTGCGAGAATGAGCGACTGAAGGGTCGTTTGGATGAATGTGAGAAGCGCGAGAGTATGAGTGTATGTAGACCCGTCCAGGGAACGAGTGCGAGAACGTTTGCGAGTGTGCTAGGTTCTAAGAAGAGCGTGAATGCAAATGAGAGTGCTAGAATGAATGTACGAGAGCCAGTGTTGCGTGTGAATGAGCCAAGGTTTGCCGTAGTAATCAAACCAAAGGATGAGAGTGTGCGTATGTCTAGTGAGGAAGTAAAAACAAAAGTTATGAATGAAGTGAGCAAGTGTTTAAATGTGAGAGTGAAAGCTGTGCGAAAGACGAGAAGTGGGGGCATAGCCGTCGAAACGGTGAGTGCAAGTGAGATGCAGCGTATGCGTGAATGCAAAAAGTTCGACGAGATCGGTATGAAGGTCGATGAACCTCGTAAGATCGGGGCGAAGGTAATTGTCTTCGACGTGCCCTGCGAAATACCGACCGAAGAACTGATGAATGAGTTGTATGAGAAGAATTTAAAGGAATGCGTGAGTGTGAGTGATTTTAAGAAAAGTGTGCGTGTTGTTAGTCGTACTAACAAGAAGGATGCATGTGTGGGTAACGTGATATTTGAGATGGGTGTGAGAATGTGGAACAGAATGATTGCGGAAGGACGAATGTATGTTGGATGGAAGGCGTGCAAGTTAAGAGAATTTGTGAGTGTGCTCCGTTGCCACAAATGCTGCGCGTTTGGGCATATGGCGAAGGAGTGTAAAGAAAAGGAAAGCGTGTGCCAGAAGTGTGGCGAGAGTGGCCACCTGCGGAATGTATGTAAGAAGGAGGAGTGCTGTCGAAATTGTAGAGTGAAAGGGCTTAAAAGTAACCACTCGGTTACGTCTTCGGTGTGCCCGGAATATGTGAGAATGGTTGAGCGGGAACGAATGAGGATAAATGCTGAATAAATGGCTGAATGTATGTTACATACGATCCAGTGTAACTGTCAACGAGCATATGCGGTAATGTGTGATTTGGGTGCGTTGATGAGTGAGAAGAGAGTGAATGTGGCCATAATACAAGAGCCGTATGTGGCAGTGGATGGATGCGTAAAAGGTTTGCCTGCGAGTATGAATGTGTATGTTGCGGAGGTGGGCCCAAAGAAGGCCGCCGTGGTTGTGAATGGCGAGTGTATTGAGTCTATGTGTGTGCGAGAGTGTACTAATGAATTTGGTGTATGCGTGTGGATCAAGGGGGATTTTGGTGAAGTGTATGTTGTGTCGGTCTACTGCAGGTACGGCCAAGAGATTGGACCGTACCTGCAGTATCTGGAGTGTGTGCGTGAGCGAATGAGGGGAAAGAGGCTACTGATTGGTATGGATGCGAATGCAGTGTCGCCCTTGTGGTTCAGCAAGGGCGACCTGCATTCGAGAGAATGTGTTGAGAGAGGTGAAATGATTGAGGGATGGATACTTGGAACCGGAATGCATGTGTTGAATGAACCGAGTGAATGGTATACGTTTGCGGGAGTGCATGGGCAGAGTGACATTGATGTCACTCTGGTGAATGA
The DNA here is from genome assembly GCF_051020985.1 of Nomia melanderi. Classification (NCBI taxonomy): domain Eukaryota; kingdom Metazoa; phylum Arthropoda; class Insecta; order Hymenoptera; family Halictidae; genus Nomia; species Nomia melanderi. The sequence continues at coordinate 25,589 of NW_027475514.1, read as the reverse complement.
TGTGTGGACCAGGTGTCAGTTTGAATGGGTCGTGAAGAGTGACTGGGGAGTGAGTGATCACAATGTGATCAGTATAAAAGTGAATTGTGTGAATGAGTGTGAGAATGTTGCGATGGCCGGGAGGAGGTGGTCCAGCAGGGGTGTTGACTGGGATGGGTATGTTAGTGAGCTAAGAGAGTATGCGTTTTTGAATGGTATGAATGTTGACGAGAGTGCTTCAGTGGATGAATTGGTGGAGTGTGTGACCTCATGGATTCACGTTGCGAATGATAGGCGTATGAAAGAGATAAAGAAGCGGTGTGAAAGGAAGCCTGTGTGGTGGACGAGAGAGTTAGAGAGAATGAAGAGGAATGTGAGACGTGTGAGAAAGAAATTTCAGAGAGCGAGAAAGAGAAGAGAGAATGTGAATGAGTGGCAAGATGAGTATAAGAGATGCATGAAAGAGTATAAGAGAGAAATATGCAGAGTGAAAGAGTCGAACTGGCGACAGTTCGTGGATAAATGTAGCAACGTGGATCCATGGGGTACTGTATATAAAGTGTGTAGAGGAAAGAGAGGAAGTGAGAGAATGAGTACGATGAATGTGAAT
>NW_027475514.1:12500-20000 GCF_051020985.1 Nomia melanderi | reverse complement strand
TTGACCGCAGGGACTTAGAAAAATTTCGGGTCGCCCCGTTCGACCTGCTGGCATTACCGCGCGGCCTGGACAGCCCGCTTCGACCGATACATTTTTTTCATTTTCAGAGAAAAAAAAATTTTTGTCAATTTTTTCAACCTTAAAAACGTTAATAAACTGCACTCTTATGCACGGATTAAGCATTGAAAAATTTTTAAAACATGTAATAAAAAAGTTTATTCTTGACCGTTCGGACTTAGAAAAATTTCGAGTACCCCGGATCGCCTGCTGGAATTACCGCACGGCCTGGACAGCCCGCATCGACCGATACATTTTTTCCATTTTCAGTGAAAAAAAAATTTTTGTCAATTTTCTCAACGTTAAAAACGTTAATAAACTGCGTTTTTATGAGTGGATTAAACATTGAAAAAATTTTGAAATATGTGATGAAAAAGTTTACTCTTGACCGTTCGGACTTAGAAAAATTTCGAGTACCTCGGATCGCCGGCTGGAATTACCGCACGGCCTGGACAGCTCGCATCGACCGATACATTTTTTCCATTTTCAGTGAAAAAAAAATTTTTGTCAATTTTCTCAACGTTAAAAACGTTAATAAACTGCGTTTTTATGCGTGGATTAAACATTAAAAAAATTTTGAAATATGTGATGAAAAAGTTTACTCTTGACCGTTCGGACTTAGAAAAATTTCGAGTACCTCGGATCGCCTGCTGGAATTACCGCACGGCCTGGACAGCCCGCATCGACCGATACATTTTTTCCATTTTCAGTGAAAAAAAAATTTTTGTCAATTTTCTCAACGTTAAAAACGTTAATAAACTGCGTTTTTATGCGTGGATTAAACATTAAAAAAATTTTGAAATATGTGATGAAAAAGTTTACTCTTGACCGTCGGGACTTAGAAAAATTTCGAGTACCCCGGATCGCCTGCTGGAATTACCGCACGGCCTGGATAGCCCGCATCGACCGATACATTTTTTCCATTTTCAGTGAAAAAAAAATTTTTGTCAATTTTCTCAACGTTAAAAACGTTAATAAACTGCGTTTTTATGCGTGGATTAAACATTAAAAAAATTTTGAAATATGTGATGAAAAAGTTTACTCTTGACCGTCGGGACTTAGAAAAATTTCGAGTACCCCGGATCGCCTGCTGGAATTACCGCACGGCCTGGATAGCCCGCATCGACCGATACATTTTTTCCATTTTCAGTGAAAAAAAAATTTTTGTCAATTTTCTCAACGTTAAAAACGTTAATAAACTGCGTTTTTATGCGTGGATTAAACATTAAAAAAATTTTGAAATATGTGATGAAAAAGTTTACTCTTGACCGTCGGGACTTAGAAAAATTTCGAGTACCCCGGATCGCCTGCTGGAATTACCGCACGGCCTGGATAGCCCGCATCGACCGATACATTTTTTCCATTTTCAGTGAAAAAAAAATTTTTGTCAATTTTCTCAACGTTAAAAACGTTAATAAACTGCGTTTTTATGCGTGGATTAAACATTAAAAAAATTTTGAAATATGTGATGAAAAAGTTTACTCTTGACCGTCGGGACTTAGAAAAATTTCGAGTACCCCGGATCGCCTGCTGGAATTACCGCACGGCCTGGATAGCCCGCATCGACCGATACATTTTTTCCATTTTCAGTGAAAAAAAAATTTTTGTCAATTTTCTCAACGTTAAAAACTGCGATAAACTGCGTTTTTATGCGTAGATTAAACATTGAAAAAATTTTGAAATATGCGATGAAAAAGTTTACTCTTGACCGTCGGGACTTAGAAAAATTTCGAGTACCCCGGATCGCCTGCTGGCATTACCGCACGGGCTGGACACCTCGCTCCGACGAATCGGTTTTTTCCATTTTTTTTGAAAAATAAATTTTTGTAATTTTTTTTAATGTCAAAAACGTTAATAAACGTCATGTTTACGCATGGATTAAACATTGAAATAATTTTAAAACACTTATTAAAAAAGTTGGTGTCGACCGTGGGACTTAGAAAAATTTCGGGAAGTCCGATTCGCCTGCTGGAATTACCGCACGGGCAGGACACCTCGCTCCGACGAATCGGTTTTTTCCATTTTTTTTGAAAAATAAATTTTTGTAATTTTTTTTAACGTTGAAAACGTTAATAAACATCATGTTTACGCATGGATTAAACATTGAAATAATTTTAAAACGCTTATTAAAAAAGTTGGTGTCGACCGTGGGACTTAGAAAAATTTCGGGAAGTCCGATTCGCCTGCTGGAATTACCGCACGGGCAGGACACCTCGCTCCGACGAATCGGTTTTTTCCATTTTTTCCGAAAAATAAATTTTTGTAATTTTTTTTAATGTTAAAAACGTTAATAAACTTCATGTTTACGCATGGATTAAACATTGAAATAATTTTAAAACGCTTATTAAAAAAGTTGGTGTCGACCGTGGGACTTAGAAAAATTTCGGGAAGTCCGATTCGCCTGCTGGAATTACCGCACGGGCTGGACACCTCGCTCCGCCGAATCGGTTTTTTCCTTTTTTTCCGAAAAATAAATTTTTGTAATTTTTTTTAATGTTAAAAACGTTAATAAACTTCATGTTTACGCATGGATTAAACATTGAAATAATTTTAAAACGCTTATTAAAAAAGTTGGTGTCGACCGTGGGACTTAGAAAAATTTCGGGAAGTCCGATTCGCCTGCTGGAATTACCGCACGGGCAGGACACCTCGCTCCGACGAATCGGTTTTTTCCATTTTTTCCGAAAAATAAATTTTTGTAATTTTTTTTAATGTTAAAAACGTTAATAAACTTCATGTTTACGCATGGATTAAACATTGAAATAATTTTAAAACGCTTATTAAAAAAGTTGGTGTCGACCGTGGGACTTAGAAAAATTTCGGGAAGTCCGATTCGCCTGCTGGAATTACCGCACGGGCAGGACACCTCGCTCCGACGAATCGGTTTTTTCCATTTTTTCCGAAAAATAAATTTTTGTAATTTTTTTTAACGTTGAAAACGTTAATAAACATCATGTTTACGCATGGATTAAACATTGAAATAATTTTAAAACGCTTATTAAAAAAGTTGGTGTCGACCGTGGGACTTAGAAAAATTTCGGGAAGTCCGATTCGCCTGCTGGAATTACCGCACGGGCTGGACACCTCGCTCCGACGAATCGGTTTTTTCCATTTTTTTTGAAAAATAAATTTTTGTAATTTTTTTTAATGTCAAAAACGTTAATAAACGTCATGTTTACGCATGGATTAAACATTGAAATAATTTTAAAACACTTATTAAAAAAGTTGGTGTCGACCGTGGGACTTAGAAAAATTTCGGGAAGTCCGATTCGCCTGCTGGAATTACCGCACGGGCTGGACACCTCGCTCCGCCGAATCGGTATTTTCCATTTTTCTTGAAAAATAAATTTTTGTAATTTTTTTTAACGTTGAAAACGTTAATAAACATCATGTTTACGCATGGATTAAACATTGAAATAATTTTAAAACGCTTATTAAAAAAGTTGGTGTCGACCGTGGGACTTAGAAAAATTTCGGGAAGTCCGATTCGCCTGCTGGAATTACCGCACGGGCTGGACACCTCGCTCCGCCGAATCGGTATTTTCCATTTTTCTTGAAAAATAAATTTTTGTAATTTTTTTTAACGTTGAAAACGTTAATAAACATCATGTTTACGCATGGATTAAACATTGAAATAATTTTAAAACGCTTATTAAAAAAGTTGGTGTCGACCGTGGGACTTAGAAAAATTTCGGGAAGTCCGATTCGCCTGCTGGAATTACCGCACGGGCTGGACACCTCGCTCCGCCGAATCGGTTTTTTCCTTTTTTTCCGAAAAATAAATTTTTGTAATTTTTTTTAATGTTAAAAACGTTAATAAACTTCATGTTTACGCATGGATTAAACATTGAAATAATTTTAAAACGCTTATTAAAAAAGTTGGTGTCGACCGTGGGACTTAGAAAAATTTCGGGAAGTCCGATTCGCCTGCTGGAATTACCGCACGGGCAGGACACCTCGCTCCGACGAATCGGTTTTTTCCATTTTTTCCGAAAAATAAATTTTTGTAATTTTTTTTAATGTTAAAAACGTTAATAAACTTCATGTTTACGCATGGATTAAACATTGAAATAATTTTAAAACGCTTATTAAAAAAGTTGGTGTCGACCGTGGGACTTAGAAAAATTTCGGGAAGTCCGATTCGCCTGCTGGAATTACCGCACGGGCAGGACACCTCGCTCCGACGAATCGGTTTTTTCCATTTTTTTTGAAAAATAAATTTTTGTAATTTTTTTTAACGTTGAAAACGTTAATAAACATCATGTTTACGCATGGATTAAACATTGAAATAATTTTAAAACGCTTATTAAAAAAGTTGGTGTCGACCGTGGGACTTAGAAAAATTTCGGGAAGTCCGATTCGCCTGCTGGAATTACCGCACGGGCTGGACACCTCGCTCCGCCGAATCGGTTTTTTCCTTTTTTTCCGAAAAATAAATTTTTGTAATTTTTTTTAATGTTAAAAACGTTAATAAACTTCATGTTTACGCATGGATTAAACATTGAAATAATTTTAAAACGCTTATTAAAAAAGTTGGTGTCGACCGTGGGACTTAGAAAAATTTCGGGAAGTCCGATTCGCCTGCTGGAATTACCGCACGGGCAGGACACCTCGCTCCGACGAATCGGTTTTTTCCATTTTTTCCGAAAAATAAATTTTTGTAATTTTTTTTAATGTTAAAAACGTTAATAAACTTCATGTTTACGCATGGATTAAACATTGAAATAATTTTAAAACGCTTATTAAAAAAGTTGGTGTCGACCGTGGGACTTAGAAAAATTTCGGGAAGTCCGATTCGCCTGCTGGAATTACCGCACGGGCAGGACACCTCGCTCCGACGAATCGGTTTTTTCCATTTTTTTTGAAAAATAAATTTTTGTAATTTTTTTTAACGTTGAAAACGTTAATAAACATCATGTTTACGCATGGATTAAACATTGAAATAATTTTAAAACGCTTATTAAAAAAGTTGGTGTCGACCGTGGGACTTAGAAAAATTTCGGGAAGTCCGATTCGCCTGCTGGAATTACCGCACGGGCTGGACACCTCGCTCCGCCGAATCGGTTTTTTCCTTTTTTTCCGAAAAATAAATTTTTGTAATTTTTTTTAATGTTAAAAACGTTAATAAACTTCATGTTTACGCATGGATTAAACATTGAAATAATTTTAAAACGCTTATTAAAAAAGTTGGTGTCGACCGTGGGACTTAGAAAAATTTCGGGAAGTCCGATTCGCCTGCTGGAATTACCGCACGGGCAGGACACCTCGCTCCGACGAATCGGTTTTTTCCATTTTTTCCGAAAAATAAATTTTTGTAATTTTTTTTAATGTTAAAAACGTTAATAAACTTCATGTTTACGCATGGATTAAACATTGAAATAATTTTAAAACGCTTATTAAAAAAGTTGGTGTCGACCGTGGGACTTAGAAAAATTTCGGGAAGTCCGATTCGCCTGCTGGAATTACCGCACGGGCTGGACACCTCGCTCCGCCGAATCGGTTTTTTCCTTTTTTTCCGAAAAATAAATTTTTGTAATTTTTTTTAATGTTAAAAACGTTAATAAACTTCATGTTTACGCATGGATTAAACATTGAAATAATTTTAAAACGCTTATTAAAAAAGTTGGTGTCGACCGTGGGACTTAGAAAAATTTCGGGAAGTCCGATTCGCCTGCTGGAATTACCGCACGGGCAGGACACCTCGCTCCGACGAATCGGTTTTTTCCATTTTTTCCGAAAAATAAATTTTTGTAATTTTTTTTAATGTTAAAAACGTTAATAAACTTCATGTTTACGCATGGATTAAACATTGAAATAATTTTAAAACGCTTATTAAAAAAGTTGGTGTCGACCGTGGGACTTAGAAAAATTTCGGGAAGTCCGATTCGCCTGCTGGAATTACCGCACGGGCAGGACACCTCGCTCCGACGAATCGGTTTTTTCCATTTTTTTTGAAAAATAAATTTTTGTAATTTTTTTTAACGTTGAAAACGTTAATAAACATCATGTTTACGCATGGATTAAACATTGAAATAATTTTAAAACGCTTATTAAAAAAGTTGGTGTCGACCGTGGGACTTAGAAAAATTTCGGGAAGTCCGATTCGCCTGCTGGAATTACCGCACGGGCTGGACACCTCGCTCCGCCGAATCGGTTTTTTCCTTTTTTTCCGAAAAATAAATTTTTGTAATTTTTTTTAATGTTAAAAACGTTAATAAACTTCATGTTTACGCATGGATTAAACATTGAAATAATTTTAAAACGCTTATTAAAAAAGTTGGTGTCGACCGTGGGACTTAGAAAAATTTCGGGAAGTCCGATTCGCCTGCTGGAATTACCGCACGGGCAGGACACCTCGCTCCGACGAATCGGTTTTTTCCATTTTTTCCGAAAAATAAATTTTTGTAATTTTTTTTAATGTTAAAAACGTTAATAAACTTCATGTTTACGCATGGATTAAACATTGAAATAATTTTAAAACGCTTATTAAAAAAGTTTACTCTTGACCGTGGGGACTTAGAAAAATTCCGGCTTGCACGGATTCGACCACTCTGTTTTTCGGAGTTTCTGAGAAAAATAAATTTTTGTAATTTTTTTCATTATGATTTCTGAGTTCTCCCAGTAGTTTAATGTAAGGATTAAGCATTTAAAAATTTTTAAATCGAATATTAAAAAAGTTTACTCTTGCAATTTTTGGAAAAAAAAAATTCTAAAAAATTTTTCTTTCGGTGGAAACTAACGTTTAATATGTACAATAACGATTTATCGAATAAAAATCGTATGTTAATATATGTTCGAATCGACCATAGTTTCAGCGGCTAAGTACCAGCAGCCCGGCCGGTTGGTCTGTACGCGCGGCAGTTTACCACCATAAGCGCCCGTGCTGAGCGGCCGGCGCCGCGGTCGTCGCGGCCGCCCGTTTGGTTACTATAAGAGAGCACGTCGGTTCGAGCGGACCGGTCGGCGCAGCGGCGGGCGAGCGGCTATTCTACGATCTCGGTCGAGAAGCAGTCGTTCAGCTCCTCGAGGTCCATTCCTCGACTGTTCTGTACCGCGTTCCGTTGCGAATTTTTCTCTACACAGCATGACCACGGGTCGGTGTCTCAGACCGAATGGCCCTTATGTGGTAAGCCCAGAATGTTGGGTTGGATACAACGTATATTCGTTATACTTGTACGACTCTCACATCAACTCTCAGAAACCCAAAAGGGGTTTTCTATCCGAGCGAAAATATATTTTTCGTATACAAAAATTTAATGGCAAAGACCAAACGAAATACTACACACAAAAAGGGGCGACGAACAAAAATTGTTCGAATGAAATATAATATATACATATAAAATTGAGGTGTCCTAAGAGAGAAATACATAAACTAAGAGGTATATATTATAAGAAATATATATTATTTCTGGGCAAAGAAGAGAGAACGAAAAGAAGAGTATG
>NW_027475514.1:2500-10000 GCF_051020985.1 Nomia melanderi | reverse complement strand
GAGCGAAAGATACATACATATATATATATAAGTGTACGAGTTCAATTTCTGCACACACTCGATACACAAGAGAAATAATATTATATATACAGAGGAGGAAGGAGCGATAAACGTGCAACAACGCTTCCTCGTGAAAAATACTTGAACGATCATGCACAGAGAGGTATCTCGATACCTGCTCTGCTGTATGACTAGACGGCTTACGCGCGGAGAGTTCATCTCCCGTCCGTCGGAAATTTCGAACGGCTTACGCGCGGAGAAATACACTTCTCCCGTCCGTCGAAATTTTTTTTTTTTACTTTGAACAAGGCGCATAGAGCCCGCCGAACCACGATTTCCGTGCGTCTTACATCTTTCGACGATGGGACGATCCACGCGAAGAGTTGTTTCGTGCTCGCGCGAGGTGCGATAGCGTCGATTCGCTTTTCTGTACGGGGAGAAATAGAACGATGAGTTGACTTATCGGGTCTTCGTTGGAATTACCGTCGCTGGCATTGTAAACTCCAGATGACCTTGTGATTCCTTCGTCGGGCACTGGTAAAGGGTGGCGATGATTCGTTCTATAATAGAAATACCCGTCGTAGCGATTCGGCCGAGACACCCGCCACGAAACACTCTCTCGTCGTGGAATCCCCGCATCGGAGAGTAAAACGCGCGAAGGCTTACTATGAGAGAAGAAATAGTATATGCCGGTGGTTCGCGTGTGTAGGCTCTATACGAAATTGCGATTCAAGAGAGTAGGAAAAGACGCGATGAACCACGATTTCCGTGCGTCTTACGTCTCTCGACGATGGGACGATCCACGCGAAGAGTTGTTACGTGCTCGCGCGAGGTGCGATAGCGTCGATTCGCCTTTCTGTACGGGGAGAAATAGAACGATGAGCTGACTTATCGGGTCTTCGTTGGAATTACCGTCGCTGGCATTGTAAACTCCAGATGACCTTGTGATTCCTTCGTCGGGCACTGGTAAAGGGTGGCGATGATTCGTTCTATAATAGAAATACCCGTCGTAGCGTTTCGGCCTAGTCACCCGCCACGAAACACTCTCTCGTCGTGGAATCCCCGCGTCGGAGAATAAAACGCCGAAGGCTTACTTATGAAACTTACGTCTCTCGACGATGGGACGATCCACGCGAAGAGTTGTTACGTGCACGCGTATGGTGCGATTGCGTCGATTCGCTTTTCTGTACGGGGAGCAATAGAACGTTGAGTTGACTTATCGGGTCTTCGTTGGAATTACCGTCGCTGGCATTGTAAACTCCAGATGACCTTGTGATTCCTTCGTCGGGCACTGGTAAAGGGTGGCGATGATGCGTTCTATAATAGAAATACCCGTCGTAGCGTTTCTTCCGAGTCAACCCGCTCACGAAACACTCTCTCGTCGTGGAATCCCCGCGTCGGAGAGTAAAACGCGAATTCATAGTATGGAAACTTACGTCTCTCGACGATGGGACGATCCACGCGAAGAGTTGTTACGTGCACGCGTATGGTGCGATTGCGTCGATTCGCTTTTCTGTACGGGGAGTAATAGAACGTTGAGTTGACTTATCGGGTCTTCGTTGGAATTACCGTCGCTGGCATTGTAAACTCCAGATGACCTTGTGATTCCTTCGTCGGGCACTGGTAAAGGGTGGCGATGATGCGTTCTATAATAGAAATACCCGTCGTAGCGTTTCTTCCGAGTCAACCCGCTCACGAAACTCTCTCTCGTCGTGGAATCCCCGCGTCGGAGAGTAAAACGCGAATTCATACTATGAAAACTTACGTCTCTCGACGATGGGACGATCCACGCGAAGAGTTGTTTACGTGCACGCGTATGGTGCGATTGCGTCGATTCGCTTTTCTGTACGGGGAGAAATAGAACGTTGAGTTGACTTATCGGGTCTTCGTTGGAATTACCGTCGCTGGCATTGTAAACTCCAGATGACCTTGTGATTCCTTCGTCGGGCACTGGTAAAGGGTGGCGATGATGCGTTCTATAATAGAAATACCCGTCGTAGCGTTTCTTCCGAGTCAACCCGCTCACGAAACTCTCTCTCGTCGTGGAATCCCCGCGTCGGAGAGTAAAACGCGAATTCATACTATGAAAACTTACGTCTCTCGACGATGGGACGATCCACGCGAAGAGTTGTTTACGTGTACGCGTATGGTGCGATTGCGTCGATTCGCTTTTCTGTACGGGGAGAAATAGAACGTTGAGTTGACTTATCGGGTCTTCGTTGGAATTACCGTCGCTGGCATTGTAAACTCCAGATGACCTTGTGATTCCTTCGTCGGGCACTGGTAAAGGGTGGCGATGATGCGTTCTATAATAGAAATACCCGTCGTAGCGTTTCTTCCGAGTCAACCCGCTCACGAAACTCTCTCTCTCGTCGTGGAATCCCCGCGTCGGAGAGTAAAACGCCGAAGGCTTACTATGAAACTTACGTCTCTCGACGATGGGACGATCCACGCGAAGAGTTGTTACGTGCACGCGTATGGTGCGATTGCGTCGATTCGCTTTTCTGTACGGGGAGTAATAGAACGTTGAGTTGACTTATCGGGTCTTCGTTGGAATTACCGTCGCTGGCATTGTAAACTCCAGATGACCTTGTGATTCCTTCGTCGGGCACTGGTAAAGGGTGGCGATGATGCGTTCTATAATAGAAATACCCGTCGTAGCGTTTCTTCCGAGTCAACCCGCTCACGAAACTCTCTCTCGTCGTGGAATCCCCGCGTCGGAGAGTAAAACGCGAATTCATACTATGAAAACTTACGTCTCTCGACGATGGGACGATCCACGCGAAGAGTTGTTTACGTGCACGCGTATGGTGCGATTGCGTCGATTCGCTTTTCTGTACGGGGAGAAATAGAACGTTGAGTTGACTTATCGGGTCTTCGTTGGAATTACCGTCGCTGGCATTGTAAACTCCAGATGACCTTGTGATTCCTTCGTCGGGCACTGGTAAAGGGTGGCGATGATGCGTTCTATAATAGAAATACCCGTCGTAGCGTTTCTTCCGAGTCAACCCGCTCACGAAACTCTCTCTCGTCGTGGAATCCCCGCGTCGGAGAGTAAAACGCGAATTCATACTATGAAAACTTACGTCTCTCGACGATGGGACGATCCACGCGAAGAGTTGTTTACGTGCACGCGTATGGTGCGATTGCGTCGATTCGCTTTTCTGTACGGGGAGAAATAGAACGTTGAGTTGACTTATCGGGTCTTCGTTGGAATTACCGTCGCTGGCATTGTAAACTCCAGATGACCTTGTGATTCCTTCGTCGGGCACTGGTAAAGGGTGGCGATGATGCGTTCTATAATAGAAATACCCGTCGTAGCGTTTCTTCCGAGTCAACCCGCTCACGAAACTCTCTCTCGTCGTGGAATCCCCGCGTCGGAGGGTAAAACGCGATATATAATAGTATATGCCAGTGGTTCGCGCGCGTCGTCTCTGAGATACGCGGTCGACAGAGTTCCGAAAACACGTGATGTGCCACGATTTCCGTGCGTCTTACATCTTTCGACGATGGGACGATCCACGCGAAGAGAACGTTCGTGCTTGCGTGAGGTGCAACAGCGTCGATTCGCTTTTCTGTACGGGGAGAAATAGAACGTTGAGTTGACTTATCGGGTCTTCGTTGGAATTACCGTCGCTGGCATTGTAAACTCCAGATGACCTTGTGATTCCTTCGTCGGGCACTGGTAAAGGGTGGCGATGATTCGTTCTATAATAGAAATACCCGTCGTAGCGTTTCGACCGATGTCACCCGCCACGAAATTCTCTCTCGTCGTGGAATCCCCGCGTCGGAGAGTAACCGCCGAAGGCTTGCTATAGAAGACTATAGTTTATACGCCTGTGGTTCACCGGTTGCCGGCTCTCCGGGGCACGCGATCGCGCGAAGGTTACGGAGGGACGTGAAGCGCCCGAGCAATGAAACGTCCGCAGGAGGAAACGAGCAACCGCCGAACATTGTTTCGCGACGTTTCCATAATGTATTGTCGTTTCGCTCGCATCCCGCTTCTTTCCCCTAGTTTCCTCGACGCGTAGTTTCGCAGCCTTAGTGGACGAATCATTCTCGATTCGAGGAAAGATATGCAGTGGGGCGTGCAATGAGCCCGCCAGAGACCACGATCTCCAATGCGTCTTTACATCTTTCGACGATGGGATGATCCACGCGAAGAGAACGTTCGTGCTTGCGCGAGGTGCGTTAGCGTCGATTCGCTTTTCTGTACGGGGAGAAATAGAACGATGAGTTGACTTATCGGGTCTTCGTTGGAATTACCGTCGCTGGCATTGTAAACTCCAGATGACCTTGTGATTCCTTCGTCGGGCACTGGTAAAGGGTGGCGATGATTCGTTCTATAATAGAAATACCCGTCGTAGCGATTCGGCCGAGTCACCCGCCACGAAACTGTCTCTCTTTCGTCGTGGAAACCCCGCGTCGGAGAGTAAAACGCGCGAAGGCTGTGACTGTAACATATATATATACAGTATACAATGCCTGTGGTTTTTGCGCGTGTCGGCTCTTCGGTATACGCGATCGGCCAGAGTTACGGAGGGACGGTGAAGCGCACGAGAAATTGAAACGGCCGCACGATTGGAACCGAGCAACCGTCGAACATTGTTTCGCGACGTTTCCATAATGCGTTTTCGTTTCGCTCGCATACCGCTTCTTTTCCCCTAGTCTCTGAGACGCGTTTTCGAGCCGTTCTTCTACTATCGATTCTCGTAGAGAGAAGGGACCGGGTAGTCTGGAAGTGGAACCCGCATCTTGCGTGTACCGTACACGGAATTGAGAGGACCGGCCGTGAAGCTCGTTTTAAAGCCGTGCGTCTGACACCCAACTCTTGCGCGCCAATTTCGCGGCAAGAGATAATATGGGACGAATGACCGGCAAAGAGCCAGCTGTGAAGTCTGTTTTTTTAATCGAATCCGTGGACGTGTGTATGCCGTAGCGTCGCTCGTCGTGTTCGTTCATGGTCGTTCCGAGAGAAAGAACGAAAGCGGTAACGAAGGGACCGGCCGTGAAGCTCGTTTTAAAGCCGCGCGTCTGACACCCAACTCTTGCGCGCCAATTTCGCGGCAAGAGATAACATGGGACGAATGACCGGCAAAGAGCCAGCTGTGAAGTCTTTTTTCATTATTTGCTTTCAATCGATCGATCGGTACGATTCGTGCAACGTTTCGCGCGATGCGACGCGAAAACATGCGCGCAACAATAGATGCGTCTGATCGGAAGAACGCGAGGGTCGACTGCACGCGATGGATTCAGTATCGGGTAGGATACAAAATATATCCCCGTCGTTTCCACGCGTGCGAGTCTTCTGCGTCTTTCGCGGGTTTTTGAATGCACTATACGCCCGGAACGTCGAGAAATATATACATATTACTTGAACGTTTTTCGTCTCGAAAGGCTTCGGTGTCGTCTCCAAGGCGACGCCTGAATCTCCTTCGCGCGCTGGTCGGAGATTCAGGTATCAACTTTTATCTTCTCTTTGAAAGAAGAGAGATATTAGGTCGAACAAATGAGAATAAAATTATATATGTGAAATATAAAATTTATACGATTACCCTGAACGGTGGATCACTTGGCTCGTGGGTCGATGAAGAACGCAGCTAATTGCGCGTCAACGTGTGAACTGCAGGACACATGAACATCGACATTTCGAACGCACATTGCGGTCCACGGATACAATTCCTGGACCACGCCTGGCTGAGGGTCGTTTACGTACCATACACTGCTTGCGTAGCTCTGTCAAATCCCCGCCGTCGTTCACCTCTTCGGATCGAACGTTTTTTTACCGAAGGGCGCAAAGAACGTTTCTGAGTCGGGTTAAGAGAAGGATGCTACGTACGAGCGAACGATGGGTGTCTCGTCGGCGTTTGTCGCGGACACGCGAAAATTCTGTGAATTTCACGGACAGTGTACGTTCTAGTTGTTGCAAAACGATCGGAATCGTTTGTATGGACTCGCGTGAGTGTTCGCGGCGTCGTGCGTCGTTCAATTACGACCGCCCGCGGATACCGCTCCACTGCGATATGGATCTGAGCGACAACTTTTTCGGCTGTTCGTGAGATGAACGGTTTCGTGTGTTTAGAAAAATTTTTTTTCCCGCGCTCCCGACGTCACCTGAAATGATGCGTCAGAGGTGAAAGAAAATATTAAGAAGTCGAGAGAGAGAGAGACTACACACGTTTTATTCATATTTTGTATACCGTGCGTGAGACGGATGTGCACGACACGTCGTATGTCGGTATATTACCGACTGGCCCCAGGGAGATTGTTTTCTTCCTCTCTTACGAATGAGATGTACGTTTCGGAGGATCGTCGTTACCGAAACACACGGCAAAACGAGACTTCTCGCAGCAGAACCTTTATACACAATACACATCGACTCTTTTTACCCCGAGAGAGAGAGAAAAGGTGTATTTCTTTTTTTTATTTTTCGAATTCGACGCACGAACGCTTTGACGACTGGAGAAAAACACGGTGTGTGTTAAAATCGTGCGGGACGAGCATGCGTATTCGTAACGGGTCGAATAGTTCTTATTCCCCGTCGTCGCGTGTCCTCGCTGGACCACCACCGTGCGCTTCCGCCACGTTCAGTTGAATTTCGAAATATATATATATAAAAAGAATCACCATATACTCTCTTTCGGGAGGTGTATTTTTATCGGTTTCTGCTATAGAGAAGAGACGGAGATCGTGTTGTGAGGTGTAACGTTTCTGTATCCCCGTTTCGGAGGATCGTCGTTATCGGCGGAACACACGTCAAAACGAGACTTCTCGCAGAACCTTTATACACAATACACATCGACTCTTTTACCCCGAGAGAGAGAAAAGGTGTTTTTCTTTTTTTTTTATTTTTCGAATTCGACGCACGAACGCTTTGACGACTGGAGAAAAACACGGTGTGTGTTAAAATCGTGCGGGACGAGCATGCGTATTCGTAACGGGTCGAATAGTTCTTATTCCCCGTCGTCGCGTGTCCTCGCTGGACCACCACCGTGCGCTTCCGCCACGTTCAGTTGTATTTCGAAATATATATATATATAAAAAGAATCACCATATACTCTCTTTCGGGAGGTGTATTTTTATCGGTTTCTGCTATAGAGAAGAGACGGACGATCGTGTGTGACACCACGTGGTAACGTTTCCGTATCCCCGTAAAATACGTTTATCTTTTCTCGTAGAAAAGAGAGAGGAAGAGGCAGGAGCTCCTCTTTGGCGAGGCTTTCGAACGTCGCGTCCCGTCCGCCGGAATATAATGATATAAATATATAACCGCCGCCGACTTTGTGCGAAAGCGTTGAAACGAACGCGTCGGTCGCCCCATGGTGTGTGTTTGTCGTGTCTTCTTTTCCTCTTCTGCACTTCTCTTCACTGTCGATCGCGAGACCGCGCGAGATCCGCTTCGGTCGTCCAGTCCCCGAAAATTCTTCTCGGACGGGCGTTAAAGTTAACCGGAGCGCGAGATCGTCTAGCGAGAGTCTTTTTCGCGATCGAGTAAAATGT